>NC_037544.1:1731684-1736005 GCF_001531365.2 Cynara cardunculus var. scolymus
AAATTACTTTGTTATTATATCTAAATTAAATTATAATAAAAAATTGAATTAAAGAAATTACACAAAAAACAAGAACTTCCAAATAACTAATTTGATACTAATATTAATATATTTATTTTTGAAATTTTACGGTATCTTAAAATTTATATTTTATTCAAAAATAAAAAGATATCACTTTTCAAAACCACATAAAAACCATATTATAACATCTACAAAGACGAAATAAAGCAAAACATTAAAATCAAGATATATCTCGATGCATTACGCGAGTATTCTTCTAGTACTTTTATAATACATATCTAAGAGTTTATGATAAGAATTATGTATTTAAAGTTTTATATTTCAATAAAAATATATGAGAAACATATTAATAACATTTAAATAAAATTATATTACAATTTTCCTTATAATTTATGGTAAGTTTTAAAAAATTAACCAAATTTTAGTGGTTAATTTAATGAAACTATAAATATAGCAATAAAATTATAACCACCATCCATTCAACCTTTAATATGGAAGTTTCGAGTCTTACAAGGCCACTGAAATTTTCGTTATTGTTTTTCGATGGTTTTGGAATTTTTCTGATTGTCAGCAAGTATCGAAGCAACTTCTTAATGCCTTTGACCGCTTGATCGATCTTAGAGACGACAACAGAAGTTCAATCGTCAGCTGTCTTGCTTGCACATCTCCTCATGGAAAGATTCGGCGTGATTCCGTTAAGTTTGTCGCCAACATAGTTTATGACGTCCCAAAATCTCATTTCTCCCTCTGGTTTTTGTGTTTTGTCAAGAAGACCCTTCGATGACTTGAGACCGAGGGGGTGACAAAACGCGGGTTTCCGATTGACCAAATATTGTGAAGTGATATGTTGTATTTTCTTTATTATAGAAGAAAGTTTAGCATAACTGTTGAAGCAAACTTTTTCCAAAACTCCAAATTTTTTAAAATAATACAACTTTAAAAAAAATAAAAAATAAAATTATTTTTTCAAAGTATGATTTTCGTCCCTGTGATTTGAAAAAGATTGCGATTTTCATCCCTATTATTTATAATTTATTACTGTTTTGGTCCCTCAAATTAAATATGTTAACTCATCCATTAAATTAAGGGTATTTTAATTTTTTTGATTTATTTTTATTTTTTGGTTAATTAAATATATATTTTTTGTGTTCTCTTTTGGTGTTTTTGTCTTTTTAATTTAATAAAACTATATATATTTTTTTCATAAAAAAAGAGAATAGATAAAAAATTATATTACTTTGTTATTGTTTATGATAAGTTAATTAAAAGCAAATTATCGTGTGAGAAGGGTATTTAACGTGAGAAACGTAGAAAGAGATCTGAACCTTTCATCACTATTAATCTTATGTTCATCCATGAATTGCGTTTTAAAAGAGAATTGCTCCGGTGCAATTATGGTGCACCTCATTAGTGCTGATATTTAATTAGGATTGATCAAATGGTTGAAATCTCTTCTTATGTTTCTCACCATAATTTTCCTTCTCATCGGAACCCAACCATGTAATTAAATACTTTTAATACAATTAGTTTTTTTTCATCATTATAGTTCAAGCTTTTTACGAGTTCAATATCTATCACTGATATCATTCAAGTGCAAGCCGTTGAGTACTCCTCACATAAAAGTATTTTAATTATTTTTTCTTCGATAAAGACCAAAGGGTTATATTTTTACAGGACCAAAGAATTAATTATTTTCAGACCATTCTTACCAAACTAATGTATTAATTTTATTAATAGTACGTACAATTGTTTGGTCTCATAAGTCATTCAATTATGCCAAACATATGTAAGTGGCCGTTTACCAAACGCTTACTCGGGTAAGCGTTTACCAAGTAACATTACCTCAACGCATGAATATAGTAAAGACCAAGAATATTACCCGGTAAGAACGAGAGAAGGACCAAGAGTCTTACCCAGTAAGTGAGGGCGACGACTCTTACCACGATAAGAGCTTACCGGGTAAATTGTTGCATACGATGTCATTTTGTTGCATTAAAATCTTACCTGGTAAGTAAATAATAGTGTTAAATTTTACCGGTAAGCACTTACCGGGTAAGTGTTTGGTAAACGGCCCCTATGTCTTATATAAATATGTTACAATAAGCTTATAAACTTATACATTCTAGTAATAAAATGACGTACATTTATTTGGTAAAAATAGCCTAATATAGTTAACTGTTTGGTCCCGTAGAATTTTTAATCATTTAGTTCCTAATTAATAGAAAATATACCCAATGACTTGCATTTTAATGACGTTAATGCCATAAATCGAACTAATAAGAAACTAAAATAATAATGACCAAAAATATGAAACAATGTATTATATACAAATATTTAATTATTTTGTCATAAATTATTATAAAAAATAATATAAAATTTTCTATGTATAGATTCTTTTATCAAAATATATATAGTTTGATTAAGGGACTGTTTGACAATTGTTGAATGATTTAGTGCAGAATAATCAAATGGTTAGGATGATTAAGAGGCTCTCATGATATAATGCAAAATAAAATATAATTATTTGGTAGTTGTTTACAATGAAATTACGGTGCTAAATGGTTAAGGGAGGCCCAAGATACAAAATCGTTCAAAGGGTTTTGAAACCATTAAGAGGCAGACTTTTTTTGCCAAACAAGATTCACCTCTTACCGATTTAGATGTTGCTCCTTAATGGAACTATTAAAAGGTAAACAAACAACTCTAAGTCAAAAGGAGAAAAGTCCAAAAAACGCAACAAACTTTCTCGTTTTGAATGGTTTAGTCCCTAAATTATTTGTTGGAAAACGATAATTTACTAGAAAAACATCACAAACACAATGGACATGCCTAATAATTTCTTAAAACCCAACCATACCATACCATACCATACCATACCATACCATACACCATACCACTCACAATACTTTGAGTTTATCATATTTATATATTACAAATACTATCACGTTTAGTGAAGATTGAACCCTTAAACCTTTTGGGAGGCCGGCTCTATCAGACCAACGACCCTTTGGTAATATTTCAATCGTTGATCGACTTCTCCATACGAGAAAGCTTAGGGACCATCAAATCACGAAACATCTGGTTTCCGACAAATTCCGTCTTCATGAACATGTTAATCATGTCTTTAGTTCCACCTCCACCTGCATTTTGAGAGCTTAAGTTCAAGTTTTGGCTGGAAATTTCTTCTTGTGATGTTGATTTCTTCAAACCTTCCCCCAATCTATCCATCTCTGCTTGCATCGCTTTCATTCCGTCTTTATGTTTTTCTCGTTTCATATCGCGCATCGTTTCTGAAATCAGTTTATTGGCCACCGTTGCACCTAATAACGAACATGTACGTATATAGTACCACATGACTTCAATGGCTATCGACTAGCAATTAAAGCACGAGTGAGTATAGGAAGAACCATACGAGCAAGATAGAAGATTTAAGCTCGACAAAAAACTTGTATTCACGTTTTCACTCTAGATATCGATCATCAAGATGCCAAGTAGTGACGACCACGGCTCTAAAGGCGTACACGTTCGTTAGGTTATTGGTTAAACTCGGATCGATGACATGGGTTTGTGTCATTAATGACTAGTTCTTGGAGGGATCTTATGATAAGCAGATTGATGATTCACGTCAAAGACTTGCCTTTCTTTTATCATACTTGTTCAAGAATATCCTAAACATCAAGTAATGCAACCACAATCACATTATCATATCTTAGGGGCCGTTTATCAAACGCTTATCCGGGTAAGTGCTTACCAAGTCACGTTAACTTACCGGATGAATATGGTAAGAATCAAGAATCTTACCCGGTAAGAACAAGGCAAGGACCAAGAGTTTTACCCGGTAATTGAGAACGAGAACTCTTACCACGGTTAGCGTTTACCAAATAAATTGTTGCATACGATGCCGTTTTTGTTAACTAAAATCTTACCCGGTAAGTAAGTGATAGTGTTGAATTTTACTGGTAAGCGCTTACCGGGTAAGTGTTTGGTAAACGGCCCTTAGCTTCTGGCATATGCTAGATTGTTCAGAATATGCATGTAATGCAATAAAGGATGTCTTCTCAATATGCATGTAATTCAATGAAGGATGTCTTCTCTCGATATCACAATTCTCTTAGGTCCGTCCGTTTAGTTTGCAGGATTTAAATTGGATTTGGAATTTAATTTCATTCCAAATCTTACAAATCAAACACACCAAATATTACGGGTTTTTAGTGATTTGGATTTAATGGAAGGATTTGTGTTCCAAAATCAAAATTGTTACAGTTTTTGTGGGTGAACAACAACTAATAACTTCGTAGCA
>NC_037544.1:1737635-1742900 GCF_001531365.2 Cynara cardunculus var. scolymus
AATAAATTACAAACCATAGGAATGTAAACCGTAATTTTTAAACCACGGAGAGGAAAATCCATATTAGTAACAAACTACAGGGACGAAAATCGTAATTTATTCTTTTTAATTATTTATTTTTTTAGCTTTTTATTTGTTTTATATCAAAGTTCTTTTACAAAATAATAAATGAAAATTATTATTTTTAAAAAATGAAATTTTATTTTAACATATTTATTCTTTTGAATATTACAATATCAATTTTACTATTAAAATTTTCATTATTTAATAAAATATTATTTTCTTTACCTAAATATTTAATTTCAATTTTTTTTATCAATAATTATATAATAAAAAATGTTCTCTTCGTAAAAGATAAAAAAAAGTAAACCATAAGGGTGAATAAAAATTCTTTTGTAACCACGGAGGTTCAAATGCGAACTCCGGACTATCTACAAAACAGGTGGTCGTCCTAAGATTAATCGATTCGCATAACAGGTTGGTTATTCAGGTTAATAAAAAAAGATAAAAAAATGTATGACAAATTTTTTATTTTTTAATAATTAAGTCGTTGAATTTTTTTGGATAAATAATCTATTAAGCTTTATTATTTTAAATAATTAAGTTTATGAATATTTTTTTTAAATAATTAAACTATCGAACTGTTAAAAAATTGGTTAATTACATTCTTTTAACTTAAAAAAACTACCTATAACCAACTAGAAATGTTTTAAAATAGAAAAAAACTTAACCAGTTTTACCTTTTTGAAATCTCATGTCATTTAAACCTCTGGCACTTAACGCCGTTGCTCCATTTTCCCACCCATCGTCATCGGTTAGGTTTTTTACTTTAAATACTCCTTATATGGTTACACGTATGTTTGTGGTTAAAAATATGTATTATTATTACCACTGCTTTCACAAAAGGATATTTCAGTTTCTACTGTTACAATAGATTCAACATATTTCTTGATTAAGAGTTTACATCATTTACTTGTGAACATGTTTTATAACATGATGTTATTGATATGCATAACAAACGTTTAAGAATCAGTATATTTGTTGCATGAAACAGAACATTTACTAAGTGTAAAGGTCGAATAGATGCATAATATATTCACACAAAAAACCAAGCGTAGACAAATTAAGGAAACGAAAATGTTTAGATCTCATAGACCTAGTTATTTTCAGTAATATTTTCTTTGTTTACAATTAGGCATGGCAACAAGGCGGGGATGGAACGGATTTTGTAATCCCCGACCCCGGTTTTTAGTAACAGCTCCGGCCCCGGCTCGATCCCCGGCGGGTACGGGGATTAACATCACGTCCCCGGTCAATGAAGAATATCTGTTAGTTTGAGTCTACCAGGATCCTCGACCCCGACCTTAACCTCGGTTTGAATAAACAGTCCCCGACCCTAGCCCTAACTCCTGTTTGAGGTCTACCGAAGATCCCCATACTCGGGACCGGTTTTAGCGGAGAATCTCCGTCCCTGTTTGGGTCAGGTGAGCCGGGTTCTCCACCGGGTCGGCACAAATCACCATCCTTAATTACAATCTTTGTCTTAGTTGGTATGAGACAAACTAAAATGTTTAAGACATAAAATTTCAATCGGAAAGACTTCTGCCCTAAATTAATTTAATATTTGTTAATATTCCGTTGCACATTAAGCTGACATTCTGTTGATTGTAATTATCATTAATAAAGGTGTAACATAATATGATAGATGAAAAAGAACTCGGAAACTTTTTTGGGCTCCATTGTTTTTAACCATCTAGGCAACCAATTCGGTTATCGTTTGGGTGGTTTATCAAAGAAACCCAGGTTTGAATCCCGTATCACCTCCCTAATCCCTATCCATAAGCCCCATGCCTTTTTCAGGCCTGGCCCGAACTTTTCAAGCCCATTTTCAATGAGCGAGAAAAGTAGGCTCAGGTTGGGGCAAACCAGGCTTTGGATTTCCAAAAGGGTCCGATAGGGCTTTTTCAGGCTTTTCCAAACTGGGTTTAGGCTCAGGATTGCCCCCAAAATTTCAACCTGGTTGAGCTTTAAGGCCTGGCTTGGACCCGGCTTTAGGTTCACTAGGCCCGAGATTTTCGGGCCAGACCTAGACCAAGTTTCAAGCTTGGGCTATTTTTTCCATCTCCAAAATCTCATTTCTCCCTCTGGTTTTTGTGTTTTGTCAAGAAGACCCTTCGATGACTTGAGACTCAGAGAGTGACAAAATGTGGTTTTCCAGTTGACCAAATATTGTGAAGCAGTATACTATATTTTCTTTATCTTAGAAGAAAGTTTAGTATAACTATTGAAGCAAACTTTTCACAAAACTCCAATTTTTTTAAAATAATACTACTTTAAAAAAATAAAAAAATCAATTTTTTTTAAAGTATGATTTTCGTCCCTGTAATTTGAGAAAGATTGCGATTTCGTCCTTTAATTTTAAATTAGCCATTTTCGTCCCTATGGTTTATAATTTATTATTATTTTTGATTTATTTTTATTTTTTGGTTTATTAATTATATTTTTTGGTTTCTCTTCTTCTTGTGTTCTTGTCTTTTTAAATTAATAAAACTATATTTGTTTTTGATAAAAAAGTTAATAGATAAAAAAATTATGTTACTTTGTTATTGTTTATGTTAAGGTAATTAACAGCGAAAGATCGTGTTAGAAAAAGTTATCGTGAAAAGCGTAAGAACGGATCTGAACCCTTCATCACTTTTAATCTTATTTTCACTCATGAATTGCGTTTTAGAAAAGAATTGCCCTGTTCTCTTCTAAATTATAATATAATTTTATCAAATGGTAGACATATATTCTTACGTTTGTCACCGTAACTTTCCTTCTCACCGGAACCCAATTAGATAATTAAATACTTTTGATACAATTTTTGTTTTATCATTATAGTTTAAGCTTATTACAAGTTCGATATCTGTCACTGACATCATTCAAGTGCAAGTCGTTAATATCTCTCACACAAGAGTATAAGTCACTCAATTATGCCAAACATATATAAGGGGCCGTTTACCAAACGCTTACTCGGGTAAGCGTTTACCAAGTAACATTACCTCACCGCATGAATATAGTAAAGACCAAGAATATTACCCGATAAGAACGAGAGAAGGACCAAGAGTCTTACTCGGTAAGTGAGGGCGACGACTCTTACCACGGTAAGCGCTTACCGGGTAAATTGTTGCATACGATGTCGTTTTGTTGGATTAAAATATTACCTGATAAGTAAATAATAGTGTTAAATTTTACCGGTAAGTGTTTGGTAAACGACCCCTATATCTTATATAAATATGTTACAATAAGCTTATAAACTTATACGTTCTAGTAATAAAATGACATACATTTATTTGGTAAAAATAGCTTAATATAGTTTAACTGTTTGGTCCCGTAAATTTTTTAATCATTTAGTCCCTAATTAATAGAAAATATACCCAATGACTTGCATTCTAATGACGTTAATGACAGAAATCGAATTAATAAGAAACTAAAATAATAATGACCAAAAATATGAAATAATGAACCGTATACAAACATTTAATTATTTTATCATAAATTATTATAAAAAATAATATAAAATTTTCTATGTATTGATTCTTTTATCAAAATATATATAGTTTGATTAAGGGGCTGTTTGACAGTTGTTGAATGATTTAGTACAGAATGATTAAGAGGCTCTCATGATATAATACAAAATAAAATATAATTGTTTGGTAGTTGTTTATAATAAAATTACGGTGCTGAATGGTTAAGGGAGGCCCAAGATACAAAATCGTTCAAAGAGTTTTAAAACCATTAAAAGGCAAACTTTTTTTTTGCCATACAAGATTCACCTCTTAACGATTTAGATGTTGCCGCTTAATGAAACTGTTAAGAGGCAAACAAACAACCCCTAAGTCAAAAGGGGAAAAGTCCAAAAAACACAACAAACTTTCTCGTTTTAAATGGTTTAGTCCCTAAACTATTTGTTGAAAAACGATAATTTACTAGAAAAACATCACAAACACAATAGACATGCCTAATAATTTCTTAAAACCAAACCATACCACTCACAATACTTTGAGTTTATCATATTTATATATTACAAATACTATCACGTTTAGGGAAGATTGAACCCTTACACCTTTTGGGAGGCCGGCTCTATCGGGCCAACAACCCTTTTGGTAATATTTCAATCGTTGTTCGACTTCTCCATACGAGAAAGCTTAGGGACCATCAAATCACGAAACATCTTCTTGAACATGTTAATCATGTCTCCAGTTCCACCTCCACCTGCATTGTGAGAGCTTAAGTTCAAGTTTTGGCTTTGTGATGTTGATTTCTTCAAACGTTCCTCCAATCTAACCATCTTTGCTTTTATCGCTTTCATTTCGTCTTTCTGATTTTCTCGTTTCATTTGGAGCATCGTGTCTGAAATCAGTTTATTGGCCACCATTGCACCTAATAACGAACATATCATATAGTACCAGATGACTTCAATGGCTATCGACTAGCAACTAAAGCACGAGTGAGTATAGGAAGAACCATACAAGCAAGATAGAAGATTTAAGCTCGACAAAAAACTCTGTATTCACATTTTTCACTCTAGACATCGATCATCAAGATGCCAAGTGGTGACGGCCACGCCTCTAAAGGCGTACACGTTCGTTAGGTTATTGGTTAAACTCGGATTAAGGACATGGGTTTGTGTTATTAATGACGAGTTCTTGGAGGGATCTTATGCTAAGCAGATTGATGATTCAAGTCAAAGACTTGCCTTTCTTTTATCATACTTGTTCAAGAATATCCTAAACATCAAGTAATGCAACCACAATCGCATTTTTTTTTATTAACCTAGATATCCAACCCGCTATGCGAGCCGACTAATCCCATGGCGACCACCTGCTTTGTAGATAGCCCGGAGTTACCACATTTGAACCTCCATGGCCACAATAGGATTTTTATTCCTCCTTGGATTTGAACATTGGACCTCCTGATACTTTTTACCTTTGGAGCCAAGCTTAAACCAATCAGGCACACCCTTGTGGTTAAAGGAGGTCTTCTCAATATGCATGTAATTCAATGAAAGATGTCTTCTCTTGATATCACAATTCTCTTAGGTCCGTTTGGTTTGCAGGATCAGATTAGATTTGAATTGGATTTAAAGGAATTTGGAATTTAATTCCATTCCAAATCTTACAAATCAAACACACCAAATATTACCGGGGTTTTTTAGTGATTTGGATTTAATGGAAGGATTTGTGTTCCAAAATCAAAATTGTTACAGTTTTTGTGGGTGAA
>NC_037544.1:1745738-1794883 GCF_001531365.2 Cynara cardunculus var. scolymus
ACCGGTTTTAGCGGAGAATCTCCGTCCCTGTTTGGGTCAGGTGAGCCGGGTTCTCCACCGGGTCGGCACAAATCACCATCCTTAATTACAATCTTACATAACTGATTCAGTTTTGTCTTAGTTGGTATGAGACAAACTAAAATGTTTAAGACATAAAATTTCAATCAGAAAGACTTCTGCCCTAAATTAATTTAATATTTGTTAATATTCCGTTACACATTAGACATAATTATTGTCTTCATATGATTGGTTGGACATACAATTTAGGGAGAGAAGATCTTTGCATAAAAACTGTACGGATCACCAAAAATTAGAAGGCTTTACCAACATTATCTCTGCATATTTATGAGTCAGTCTTTCTTCTTTTGTTTGACAACTTTATCTTTGTATGGATCAGCACTGTATGCATACATTTGAAATATTGAGAAAAATATCATCTCCACTATCACCAGTCCATTTTGCATTGCTTGCTGGATATGTGCTACATCTGGCAAGTATTGATGAGACTTTATTACACCCATTGCCACCAAAACACTAAGCAACACTCCCTGCAAATAATAATCTGTTATTAATCTCTGTTTGTTAGCAGCTTAATGAGTTATATGTAGACTGTTTGGTTGTGGCTCAATGATACAGAAAGTGGCTTATTCAGTAAGCTTTTAGGGGGAGCTTTATGTAGAAAGCCAAGTTTTTTTTTTCAAACCTGCATCTCCCAATTAAAGAACATGCTCTTTCCATCTATGAAAAATTTCCAATAAAAACCTTCTCAATCTATACAGACAGATTAATCCACACAGACAACTTTATCTATACATAACTTAATGGAAAACATACCAAACAACCTCTTAAGGAGCGGGCAGTCCAACAAAATCAGCTTTATAGGACACAAAAAATGTCTAAAATGTCCTAATAGACTACTTTATAGGACCAAATAATAAGTTGTTATAACACTTTTGGACGTCCTAATAAGTTTTTTAGGACAATTTTGAATAATGGGTGCTATTAGGTTTTTTTCTAACGAAAAGTTCAAAAAAACCCAAATACTTTATAGGACTTGAGTTTTGAATCGCACACAATATGAAAAGTTCGTTAATTTTTTTCTTCCAGTTTTAACAAGTTCGAGGATTTATTTGTTCAATTTCTGTAACTTAATGATTTATTTGTCAAAAAAAAAAAATCCAGTAATCACTCAAAATTTGAAGTACATTGTTTTTCCCCCTCTTTCCTGTAGCATAATTTAAAAACATGTCTTATAAAACAAATGTCTAGTTAAAAATATTTTTAAGACACTTTTCAAAAGTATCCTATAAAAAAGCTAGTAGCACACTTTATTTCAAAAGTGTCCTAAAAAAACTTGTTAGGATGTCCTAGTACATCCTGTCATCCTATTGTAACCCTTCTACATGCACATTATTTGGTCTTATGAAACAGTTTATTAAGACATTTAGACATTTATGTCGTCCTAAAAACCGATTATGCAGTGAGGTGGTAGTGTTACAAGGGGCTAAGAACTGTACCTGCCAAAAACAGAAGAAGACGATCCCTTTGACACATAAGAACTTGGCAAGAGGATTATGAGGTGCCAATTCTTTAGCAAATACATGGTAGAAGATCATGAGGGCATACAACGCCAATGAAACCGATACATTCAAGATTGTGGTAAATGTCCAGCTAAGCCAATCGGGGTATATCTCAAGGAGTTGAAGAACTATCATCAAGATGGAGCACACAGGTCGAATCACTACGAACTGCCATGTCCAATACTTGAGGAGTTTCAGTTTGTGATGGTTCAGATAGACTGTGCGAGGCTGCAATTTATATAAGCGGTCAGTAATAGTTCCTATCTATGTTCTCTAGTTATATTCAAATGAACATATTTTATCTGCAAATCTTCAAGTGTTTCCTAATCATTATAAGTTGTGTGCCTAATTGAATATTTTCCTTGTTTTGCATGTGATTCTGAAGTAATATTACAACATATATATAATATATACAGGTGACGTTAAGGGAAAAACCGCAAAAAAAATGAAAAACTGAGGAACACTCTAGTAATCGTTCATTTATACGATATGCACATGTGCATACAAGTAACTTTTAAGTAATTTTTCCGGTATGCACATGTGCATGGCATATACACAGGCACCAGGAAGCATCTTTAGTGTATGCACATGTACATACCGTACAAATGAACTGTTATTAGGGTGTTCCTCAGTTTCATATGGGGTTGTCCCGTGAAACTTACTCTATATATATGATGTTAAAACCCCACCTTAGCTAGTTGGATGATTGCTTCTCAATATATATGGGAACCCATTCTCTGGTAAAGGATCTTTTAGAGAATAAACCAATGGGTTCTACATATTTTCACTCTTAGGGTCCCACATCGGCTAGACTTGGACACTATCTCTTCAATATATGCTGGAAACCCCTCTCTCTCCTCAAGGGCTATTTTAGAGAGTAATCTAATGGGGGTTCCACATATTCTCACATGGTAATAAACCAAGGTCTACCATTCGGGGAATCTTTGCCCGGAACTCGACACTCTAGGATATCATTGCCCATCTAGCGTCAGTTGGAGGGGTTATGTCAGAGTCCTATATAGGCTAGGCTTGGACACTATCTCTTCAATATATGTTGGAACCCCTTCTCTCTACAAGGGCTCTTGTCTAACCCCCTCATGACACTCAGGCACAATTTGCACCCGTCTAGCCTCTGTTGGAGGGGGTGTGTTAAAGTCTCTTATCCGATTTCTCCTCAAAATATCTTGAAACATCCCTTCTCTCCTCAAGGCTCTTTTGAAGAGTAATCTAATGAGGTTTCACATTTTCCCACAAACGAAATGAACAAAATTGAGAACTTACTTGGAAAAGAGTCATTGGGAAGGAATGGTGAATGGCTCTTCCCTTGATCTCATCAGGTACTATATTCATGCTCATAGATATATCCAAGTAAGTGTACAGCAAAGCCAAGAACTTAGCCATCACCTGCACATGATAAAACAATAAACGATAAGATTGATCTAATGAGAAGAGTTGATGCATTTCCCACATCTCATATGTTAAAGTGACACAAAAAGGTCTTGGGTTCTCAGTTCTCACCAAACCCTCGTAGCATTCTTTGATGGAGTCGAGTAACTCAAAAAAGGTTTCATTGCCACGAAATACAAGCAATCCCACATAGGAGTCGATAGCATAGATAGGGGCCATGAGGATGATAACTACGATTGCCTTTTGTTCCTTGGGTTTCTTCCAATGAAGAAGATGGTCAATGAGCAACTTCAATGATAAAGTGATCGTAATCATTACACATGCTGCAGAACCAATTAGAATTTGCTCTTTATGGTTCATCTTTAGAGTTCTATCATAAATGTTGCTAGCTGCTTGGAAGCCCAGAACTAGGGATCTGCACGAAATAAAATAGTATATGATGTAATGTTGCACGAACAAAATAGTTGGCGGATAAATGAGCTTGGGTAGAATTCACTCTCAAAAGCTAGCTCAAAGGAGCATGCGTGAGTCACACACAATACATACATATACACACACACATGCGGGAAGTTTCGTTTGATTACGAACCCGGGACCCGCCCACAACGCACCATGTGTCCCTCTTCAAAATGAATATTCATCATGAATAATACATGTAAAATGAATAACAATTCATCATGGATCACACATTCATGACGAATATGGACCTGTTATTCATCATGAATCACACATTCATGATGAATATGTTACAACAATCATGATGAATAACATGTCCAGATTCCTCATGAATATTCCATGTGTCATGCCATGGACAGTTCCCAGGTTCCTAATCATTTTTAGGTTACTAACGGAAGCTGCCCCATATATACATATATCAATCTTGACAACTTGCTGATACGAGACAAATACTACTTCAATAGGTTATGCGACAGAATTTTGGTTTCTTGATCTAATCAACTAGGTCTTCTAGTCTGTTTGGAAGGACCAAAGAAGAACTCATTTTCATTTCATCTAGTGACTGGTTCTCTTCATTCTCATCTTTGATTGCTTTTTAAAACGTCTTTTTAACTGAACTATAGTGGTCTGTGTCTTTTGAACGATTCCGTGTAAAGATGAAAGGTAATCTATGCAATACTATTTTTAGTACCCAAAGCCAATGCAAATGATCGACCCAAATAATCTTCAAACAACTGGAGATTTAAGGTATTGATGGCTTACTTCACAAATGTTACATTGCAGATGGAAACTTCTCAAATCAAGAACTAACAAAATGCAGGCTAGAAAAATGGAAATTGAATTACATCAAGCATATCCTCTTTCCCACACGATTACTCCTAAAAAGTACCGTCAACATTTATAATTCACCCTTCGGCACCAAAAATTAGCCCTCAACACTTCGTTTTTCCAATTTCTTCCCAATTTTGTAACAAATCGAAAATGAAACTAAGATCAAGAGAAATGAATGAATAAGAATTGAAACTAATCGAGACAAAACGCTAATTGAAAACATAGATTCAAAAAAAGGCGGGAAATACCATTAAATCGAAGATATATGAAGTCCGAATCAAGGCGATCCACCGATCATTTTAGAACATTACGTAGGCATTGATAAGTTTAGATGGTGCATCATTGAAATTACAGAGAACGAAACGTTATGTGAATCGTATATCAGTATATGATGGTGTTGCCATTGATGATGACGCGAACCTCCAACGGAGATCGGAAGACGAATGCAAATATTTCTATTTGATGAGTAAATTACAATTTTAGCCCCTATGATTTGCTAATAATTCCCATTTTTGTCCCTATAGTTTAGAAATTGTGATTTAGTTCCTATCATTTACAATATATTGTTTTTTCTTTATCTCCGTATTAAAAGTATCTTCAATAGTTTGCCATCTTTCTCTAAAATAGGGTATTAAACAGGGCCGTTATTTAGCATGTTAAATGCGATATTTTGAATAGGCTCCCTGAATTTTAGGGTTTGAGGCCCAAATTTACATGTGTTTAGGGTTTTTTTTTATCAATCTATGTAAAAGTATAGCCGAAATTACTTATGTTCAAACCATTAATTCTTTGATTTTAGATTCAAATCATTAATGGTTTATGTTTAGCTTCAGATTGTTAATCGTTTTAGGTTTACTCCATTTTTGTTCTTAACATATATTCTATGTTATCTCATTTATGCAATGTAATCAGAAGTTTTAGATGTAACAAAGCCTCCAAAAAGGTTGTAACGTTTGGTATTAAATACCAAAATCTCTAAAAAAATTACATTCAACTCCAACAACTACTCTATTTTAACATAATTGTTGGAGTAAATACAAAGAATCAAAACAATAGAGAATTGTAAACAAATTGACTGAAAAGATAATAAATTATAAACTATAAGAATGAAAATAACAATGAATTATAAATCATAGGAACAAAAACCATAATTTCTCAACCACAAAGACAAAAATCTCAATTTTTAATAAACCATAGGGACAAAAACGTAATTTACTCTATTTTTATTTAACTGGTACGGTACAAATATTTTAATTTAGTTATTTAGATGCATAATTATTTACAAAATTCAATAAATCATATAAATTTATAAATTAATTTTTTTATATATTTATAAATTAATTTTTTTATTTTTATAAATATATAAAAAAATTAATTATTTATACAATGTTGTTTCATATGTAACTCTAAACCGCTATCCAAACAACTTACACTTGATGCAAAACCTTCAAACACTTCGTGCTTTATTTTATATATTCAATCTTCAAATAATTCGTTACAAAACAAGAATCGAATCGATCTTTAAACGATATAAATTTTACGAATACAAAAACCACGTTCGGTTTTGTCTCCACGATCACAACACTCCGTTCAGGGGCGGATTCAAGAAGGCCCCACCGGAATCCCGTATCACCAGCGGACTTGTCCGTCACACTATAAATTCTTCTACGGCTTTTATAACGTCACCATCGTGATTCATTTTGCATAATGTACAAAGAAATCGACCAAAATAACAAATCTCTCCAACCAAATTCACTTTTTAGCATTTTTTTCAATATTATTCCCATTTTAATCGACATAAACTCGATTTTTAAATTAAAAAAAATGAAAAAAGAAAATATTTTATGTAAAGTTGCATAAGCATCCCATTTGCTTAAATTCCAGATAAAATGAGAATTTGGTTCAAAAAATGGCTAAAAAGTGAATTTTGGTCGGAAAGATGGATTATTTTGGTCAATTTCTTTAAATTTTTATATCTGCCACCGACTCCATTCGATCATCTTCCTCGCGGATGTACGAGTTGAGAGAACACGCCACTCGTTGTACCATCCGCCCCGCCATTATTGGTCCTGAAATCGTCCCCATCGATCATACTCACGCTGTTATCAAGCGGTTCGAGTGGGCTCAATACGATCCCCGGGATATGGTTCATGCTGCTATCTTCCGGTTCCAATAGAGCTGAAGACGTCTCTTCGAGCTGCAACGCGTACTCCAACGTCCACAAAACATCGCCCATCGATGGCCGATCGGCACCGTACTCCGCCAAACATTTTTCCGCGGTTTCACCGTATTTCTTCAACGATGCCGGGTTCACCTTCCCGACAAGATTCTGATCCATAATTTGATCCAAATTCCCCCTTTTTTGCCATGTTAGAGCCCATTCGGCGATGTTCACTTGATCTCTCGGAAGAACCGGGTTCAAAGCCGGTCTGGTACACAAGACCTCCATCAGTACGACCCCGAATGAATACACGTCTGATTTCTCCGTCAGTTGTTGTCGTCGGAAGTATTCAGGATCCAGGTACCCGAAACTACCCTTCACGGCGGTGCTGACGTGGGTCTGGTCGAGGGAGGGTCCTGCCTTCGACAGACCGAAGTCAGCAACTTTTGCAACGAAATTCTCGTCCAACAAAATGTTAGTCGTTTTCACATCACGATGAATCACGCATTGTGATGCACCGGTATGGAGATAATGTAGGCCCCTGGCGGCCCCGATACAGATCTCCAACCTTTGCTTCCAGGAAAGCGACGGAAGATCTGTACCGTAAAGATGGCTCCTGAGGGGCCCGTTTGCCATGAACTCGTAAATGAGAATCATTTCTGATCGTTCATCGCAATACCCGATGAGCGAGACGAGATGACGATGCCGTAGCTTCGACAACATCTCAATCTCCGTTCGAAACTCCGCAAGACCTTGTTCCGATCTCGGGTTTCCCCGTTTTACCGCGACAAGGGTCCCGTCTTCCATCGTTCCCTTGTAAACCCGCCCGAAACCACCGACTCCAAGCAACAAACTTTCGTCGAACTTATTCGTCGCCTCCATGATTTCTTGAAAACTAAAGTTCCTTCCGAGATTACACGAAGCCAACGAAATGCAGCTTGCCGTCGTCGACATCTTCGTCATGGTGACGGAATTCCCATACAATGGAAGCGGAAGCCACGGTTTCGTACGATCCGTCTTTTTCGACCCACGACCCGCCTTCCAACAATAACACAAACCCAAAAGAATCACCACCACCACCAACCCGAGAACCGCCGCAACAACAACCCCAATCTTCTTCTTCCGGCTCGCGGGAAAAACAACCAGATCACCCACCACCGAAACCCCATCTAAGCTTCGAGCTCCATTGCTAATCTTCAAGATTTCAAGACCGTTCAGAATCGCGTTGGCTTCATCTGCATCCGCGTCCGGGCCAACACTAACCGACAAAGTATTCGAATTATCCGTCGAATTCACGACGAAATCCTTATACACCGGAACATCCAAATTACCGGTCAAGCTCGAGAGATCCAA
The DNA here is from genome assembly GCF_001531365.2 of Cynara cardunculus var. scolymus. Taxonomy (NCBI): domain Eukaryota; kingdom Viridiplantae; phylum Streptophyta; class Magnoliopsida; order Asterales; family Asteraceae; genus Cynara; species Cynara cardunculus. The sequence continues at coordinate 1,753,526 of NC_037544.1, forward strand.
ACTGGCATAAGCATTATCGGAATTTATATACAAATTGAACACAAGAGTATTCAAAGACGTGCTCACGATATCGCAAAAATGAACCCGAACAAAATACGCAAAATCGGGATCAACCGGAAGAACCCAAGTGACATTAAAGTTCAAATTCGCGACATTCGCATCGCCCATCGTCTGAGCCGTTGCATACACCCAATTCGGCGCTATATCCGGCGTCAAATCATCGGGATACTTCACAAACGAAGGATTTATCGACACATTTGCAGCGGAGCTATTAACATGAAGGTATTTCTCATCGTTTTCCCACGTTCTTCCTAACGTATCATTCTGCGGACTGAGTTTCGGTCCCCCCATGTTCAATCGGTAAACAGTCTCGAACGCAAGCTCCGCCAACCCGTTAACCGGGCTGGACGGAGATAACCCAATAGCTTGATCAGGGATCAAGTTATCGGGAATCGAAACAACTTCAATTGCGTTCACAAACGCGATCGAATTGTTCGACGGGACGAAGTTCAGAAGCAATGTGTTTGAAGTCACATTGATCGAAAACTCTTTCGAAACAAACGAAGAACCGTTGTGGCTTTTGAAACTGTAACTGTTTAAGAGGACAAAGCTTTCAGTGACGACGGTGAACGAGGCCGAATCGAGGTGGTGGCCGGGGATCGGGTAAAAATGGAGTCGGATCCAATGGCGACCTTGTTTTCGGATCTCGAATTCGTAGGAGGAAATGGCGGTGAAAACTCGCGCAGATTGGTGGATCGGTAATGGAACAGTCGAATTCGATTCGATTTCATTCGAATTTTGCGGGGTTTTGAGGTGAAATGATGAATCTGGGACATAAATTTGGCCAAGAAATGTGATATTTTGTGAAGAACCACAAGAAATCAAGTAATTATCATCAGGAATGAATGAAGAAGATGAACTATGAAGATATAAAGAGATAAGAACAAGAAGAACCCTAAACCCTAAATTCAAGAAACTCATTTTCTTGAAAACCCTAAATCCAAAATCCCCAAGTTTAACAGCAATCGAAGCTCACAATCTAATACCCAGAAAATGTAAATGAATCAAGAACACGAACCGAAGAAACCCAGTTCAAGAAACTCGATTTTTAACCCTAAAACACCAAAATTGGATCAAAATGAAGCTGATTAGATCTTCAAAATTCAAGAATCGAAGGAACCCAGTTCAAGAAACTCGATTTTTAACCCTAAATCACCAAAATTGGAGAAAACCGAAGGTGATTAGATGAGTCAAGAACAAGAATGGAAGAAACCCAGTTGAAGAAACTCGATTCTTAACCCTCAAACTCCAAATTGGATCAAAATGAAGCTAATTAGATCTTCAAGAAAACGAACAGTTGGGTGTTTCAATTTGATACCAAAAACCCAATAGAAATCAAGAAAATGGTGTCGAATTCCTGCAAATCTAAATGGGTTTAGGTTTAATTTGAATGTGAGGACGCCATGAATGATCTCCATTGATAAAGGTGGAAGGTTTAGAGTGAAGTTTAGAGTCACAGCTCTTTCCAGGCTGCCATAAGAACAGGGTGGTGGGCCCACAAACAATCTGGAAGAAAATCTATGATTCAATCAAAACAGCTGGTATCAAATCATTTACAAGTGATTTCATTTAATTGATATCTTTGATTTGGGTGACTATTCTATTAATATGGAAGCCACCATGAAACTTCTGCAAATCACGTGCTTTTGTTTGTTATATGCATATAGTAAACTACGATTTTAGTCCCTGTGGTTTGGTATTTATAACGATTTTAGTCCCTGTGGTTTAAAAACTGTTTATTTCATTTCTATAGAGTATAGACTATGGTTAGTATTTCATTTCGTTTTTCCTTTCATCCTAATAAAGTTAAGAAATTCCGTTAAGTGAATTATTTTCCTTTTTTTTTGTAATGAATAAAGATAAAGGACCAAATTTGTAAAACTTGACATATAAGGACCAAATTCGTGATATTATATTATCTATAATATATTATAAAAAATTGACAAAAACTCTTAAAAACCATTTTATAAAAAAATTATATTAAAATCTAAAATATAATTAAGATAATTATCGAGTTCCAATAAAATAATTAACTATTATTTTTATAAGAAAATTATATTATTAAATTAAATATAAATTACTTTGTTATTGAACCTAAATTAAATTATAATAAAAAACCGAATTAAAAAATTTTAAATAGTTAATTTGATACTAATATCGATATAATTTTATCAAATTTTTATGATGTTTTTAAATTTATATTTTATTCAAAAATAAAAACATCATCGTTTTTTCAAAATCACATAAAATCATATTATAACATCGATTGAGATAAAGAATAAAATGAAATGTTAAAATCAAGATGTATTTCGCTGCATTGCGCGAGTACCCTTCTAGTTACATATAATAAATACATGTTTTTTCAATTATTTTTTTAATTTTCTTTAAATCAAACCCTAACTGAAAATCAAGAACAAGAATCATAACTTAAAATAAAAGTCAATTAAAAGTCGTAACTCAAAATCAAGAACGATCCAATTTATCCAAAATCCGAACTCAAAATCTCCATCATTGTGTTGGTTTTAACACATATTAAAAGTTAGGGGTGAGCAGCAGAACCGGGTACCCGGCTATGTAACCGGAACTGCCTTGGAACCGCCGGTTCCAGAACCGGAACCGATATGAGTGGTTCCGGTTCTGGTTCTTAAAATACGGAACCGATTGAGAATGGTTCCGATTCCGATTCTCAATTTTTCGGAACCGTTACCCGCCGGGTACCCGGTATTTTTAAATAATTTTTTTTTAGTACCAAATTTATATTAGGTTTACATCTTGAAAGCACGTCGTCATCTTCATTCTTCATCTAAATTCTTCATATAGAATGATTCGTATTTTTTTAAATTGTGTGTTCACTTGGATTCATAGTATATAATCGTTAAACTTTGAAAATTTACCATTATAGTATGTAATCGTTAAACTTTGAACATTTTCTATTAGTCTATTATGGTTTGTAATYATTAAACAATATTTGTAACCATTATTATATATAATTTGTATTCTTGCTTATTTATTTAGTGTTTTGGCAACGTTTTATTTTTTATTTCTAAATAACAAAATTTTAATATTTTAGGAAGCGGGTAACCGGAACCGGAACCGGTTCCCGGCGGTTCCGGTTCCAGTTCCAAAAATTTAAGAACCGCTCTAACCGGTTCCGGTTCCAATATCTCAAGAACCGCCGGTTCCGGTTCCTGTAAAAAAGGGCGGGTACCCGCCTATGCTCACCCCTATTAAAAGTGATTAATCAATTTGTATCATTGTTGAAGAATTGGACTGAATTAACATACTGGATCGATCCAATCCCAATGGATCATTCATTGGATATCCAATAAATGAAACCTAACTGACCCAATCATCCATATTAATCGGATCGGACCGGTTGCCAAAATCCAACATCCAATGGATGATTAGGTCGGTTCGGTTCCCCTCACATCCAATAGATGTCAACCGATGAACAACCCTAATTTAGACCAATAAACAGAAAGAATATGTATATTCAAACAAAATAAATATTATATTAAAATACAACGTATTTTAATGCTCGAGTAAGATGTTATATTTTCGGTGGCATTCAGACCAGACCTCGTTATTGTGTGTCCAACTCGTTACCTGTTTTTCACTCGGATTAAAAAGCTATACATTTGACATGTTACCTAACTTTCGTAGCTACCTTTTTTGTCACATGCAATTTATCCATAAATCATTGAACATCGTTTTTTACAGCCCCACACAATATTGTTATTGATTTAATAAAAGGACGGGGGCCGGCGGGGGCCGCATCAACACGACTTGTTAGTTGACGGCGTTTGAAAAGGACCGTTTCTTTACAGCAGATCGTTGTTGGCTTCTTTGTTTTTTTCTTCGAAATAACTGGTTTATCGTTTATGCATGTTATCTGTATATTTAACACATTAAATGAGTTTGAAATCAAAAATCACCGAATCAGTAACTACACAACCTTTTAAGCTTTGGGGTCCATTTGGTTTGCTGGATTTCATGGGATCTGGAACTGAAATCTATTATAATTCTGTGTTTGGTTTAAAGAAAAGTCCGGAATTGGAATCTTGGGATTTTACTGAAACTCTATAAATGCTGGGTTTTAGAAATCCTACTGAAGATGGTTGGTATTTCATAAGATTTGTTTGTAATAATATTTTTAAATATGTTAAAAAGAATTGTTTTCTAATAAATAAAGTAATTAGGATTGCAAATGAACTGAATGTTCAGCGAACCGTTCGACGGGAAGTTCGTTTATTTAATAAATGAACAATTTTTTTTGTTCTTTTATGTTAAACGGACGAAGATGAACAAAAGTTTCGTTCGTTCATTTATGTTATCATGGACGTTCGTTTATATATTAAATTTAATGTATAATCTTTTATTTATCTGATTTGAATTCAAATAATATTTATTTAAGTTTTAACTTTTTAGGATTTATTTAGATTCAATTTTATCATCATTTTGTCTTATTTGAAAATTTTACCTTTTATCGTTTATGTTCGTTTAGATCTGTTTGTTTATGTTCGTTTAGCCCGTTCGTTTATGTTCGTTTGTTTAGCATGTTAACGAACGAACATAAACGGACACGAACACACCTGATTTCTAAACGAACGAACACAAACACAAAGATTTTCGTTCGTTTACTGTTTGTGTTTGTTATTTGTTCGGTTAAATTAAACAAATAAATATAAGCAAACTTTTATTCATGTTCGTTCGGTTCGTTTATAACCTGTTAAGATCCGAAGACTTGAACAACAGCGTTGGTGGCGGAGATTGAGGAGGACTTTTGGTCAAACTCCGTCCGCCAATAAAAAGCCAAGGATCATCATCCCTTTTTCTGTCAAATATCACAATAAATTTAAATAATTATTTTAATATTATTTTATATATTTTATTTTATTAAAATAAATATTTAATTTTTAAATATACCTGTTTAATACATCGAGATTGTTCGAAAGCTTAAAAGAGGTATTTGGTTTGGTTTTGAAGGATTTTAAATTAAAATGATTTAGATTCAGAATGATTTAAATCTTTGGTGTATTTGGATAGTAGGATTTGCGATGAGGGTTGGGTTCATGTGAGACAAAGTTGTTTTTGTGAGACACGATTTTTACACTTGAAACTTTACAACAAAATGTTGTGAAGGTAAAAAAATGGTCGAATCCTTGTAGCAAAAACACTGTGAAAGTCACCTTCACGGTGTTTTGCTGTGAACTTTCAAGTGTAAAAATCGTGTCTCACGAAAACAGTCTTGTCTCACATGATCCCAAGTAGGGATGCTCAAAAACCCAATCAACCCAACCTAACACGAAATAACTTAACCCGAAGCAACCCGATGTCTAATCGAGTTGTAAAATTTTCAAACCGTATGTATTGAGTTGATATTGGGTTACTATTATTTGAACTCAACCTAACCCGATGTACCTGATATTCTTTTATTTCTTAGATTTAATATGATTGTTGAAATTCTATAATATATACATTAGACAATTATACTATCACGTACGCTTTTCATATATATATATATATATATATATATATATATATATATTCAATCTATTCACATCTTTATATAACTCATTCGTATATATGTTCAATAGCTGTGAACATATATATGTAAATTAAGAAAATTAACTGAATGTGATGTACGTAAGAAATATGAATAAATTGTATCAAATGGTTGATGATGAAAAAAAAAAATTATGAGTAGAGAAATAACATATTCAAGGTTAGAAGAATACTTTAAGAACAACATTTTACTAAAAAAAACTGAATTTTATTTAATATAGATTAAATTTTGGAAAAAAGATAAATCTACAAAATCTATCGATCAGTTTTATTTAGTTCAAACATTAAGTTTTAAAAACTTTAGCTTAGAGTTTTAGATTATAAGATAGTTGTATTAATAAATGTACATGATATTTATATTTTATACTAAACTAGAAGGGTATTCACACAATGCAGTCAGATACATATCGATTTTAATATTTTGTTTTATTCTTTATTTCCATCGATATTATAAAACGATTTTATATGGTTTTAAGAAATCAATAATGTTTTTATTTTTTTAATAAAATATAAATTTTAAAATATCATAAAAATCTGAAATAAAAATATATTAATATTATTGTCAAGTTAACTATTCAAAAGTTCTCATTTTCTGCATAATTTATTTAATTCAACTTTTTATTATAATTTAATTTGAATTTAATAAAGAAGTAATTTATTATTGGTTTAATCATATAATTTTTTATAAATATAATAATTAAACATTCTGTTAGAACTTAATGATTAGCCTAATTATATTTTATATTTTTTATATTTAAAATAAGATATTTATCTTGTATTTGATTATGTTTACATGCTAGTTACACGAATTCAAACACGAAACTTTAATAAGTTATATTTACACACAATCTATTTATAATCTTAAATTGTAAGTAATGTGAATCAATAAACAATATTTTATGCATAAAAAATGAGTTTTAAAATTTTTTCTCCAATATTTTATAATATAGTCATCCACTCAGACAACCCAACGGCCATCATTGGGAAGGTAAAACCGTATGTCCCTATAGGTAGGTGAGTGGCGCGTGGTATCTGAAGTCAAACTCCAGACTTTCCGCTCATACTGCAATAATATCCACCACCTTAACTGTTAATCTAAAACAAGCATGTAAACAAAGTCACAAGCATTTTTAAGGTGTAGGACTTTAGGTTTAATAATACAAAGTTGGGATCAATAACATATAACACAAAGAGGATGAGGATAACAATGCTTGTCCACAAGTCAACCGGTAGCAAGTATCTTCTCCGCCAGTCTCAGCCGTTGAGTCAGCTCTGAAATGCCTCCTCGCATTTGGTTCCTATAAGATGGGTTCCGTATAGGACCGGTTGGGATTGTCGGTAATCGACTTGTTGTTCAAATTGGTAGCAAGTTTCAGTATGCATCTATACATGCACCATGGCAATTGGCATATGACCTAACCTACCACTACCACCTCATAATTTGGACACAGGAATATTATGTGAATACTACAAAACTCATCATTTGATCTCTATACCAGTTTCCGGTCACCGGAAAACGCCAAATCTTGTTTATGTATTAGGCCGGAATGCAGAAAGAGGAGCTCAGAGGTGGAGGGAAGACACAGACCAAATGGGGTCCAGCCGGGTTGCAACTAATATTTGCGTCACCGATGTTTGGTAACTCGAGTTGTGGAGGCCGTACGTATCCGGCAGCCAGTGGTATGCATAGTATTGAAATCTCGATTCTTGACCCTATTCAGGTAGACATCTATCAGCATTTACATAATTATGCAACAATTGGCCCACATTCATCGGTTAGTGAAGGGTCGTTTACCAGCAAGAGCACCACCCTTGCTTACCTTATCGGGCAACATTCTCAGTCATCAAAATGGATCGTTGGTAAGCATCTTTTACCCGGTAAGCGCTTATGAGGTAAGAGTTTTCATCCTCCCTTACCGGTTAAGATTCTCGGTCTTTGCTATGCCTCTTACTTACTGGGTAAGATTCTAGGTCCTTGTCATGCTCACCCGGAAGGTAAGTAACACATAGTAAGTGCTTACCTGGTAAACATTTGGTAAACGGCCCCTAAGTTTCAATAATACGCTCATTAAGGAACTGTTCACTAAACGCTTATGTGCTTATAGGGTGTCATTTCACTTACCTTATTTAGTGAACATGGCAAGTACTTAGAATCTTACACGGTAAAAGGCATAGCAATGACCGAGAATCTTACCCGGTAAATGAGGGAGAAGACTCTTACCTAGTAAGCGCTTATCAGAGAAGATGCTAACCGACAATCCATTTTGATGAGCGAGAATGTTACTCAATAAGGTGAAGGAGGGTGGTGACTTTTACCAGCAACGTTAAACACTTGCCAGGTAAGTGTTCGTTCGGTAAACGACCTCTAAGAAAAAAATATGAAAGAAAACCAAGCAGGGATACAACGCAAGTTCAAATAAGAACATGGGAACCAACTATTAATGATGAATATCGTGATAGATATGTATCACAAAATTATTCATGATGAAAATGCATGATATTCATGATGGATGATGTTCATGAATGTGTAGGGTTATTCATCATGAATAATACATGAAATAGTTGGTTCCTAGGTTCTCAAAATATTTACGGTTTCCATTTGAACTTTTAAGCCAGGAAAAATTGTCTGTATGTAATGTTGTTGTCCAGCTTACAATCCAAATCAAGGCCTTATCCAGCAGTACATCACAAAGAACAAACAGGGAGAGGGAGAAAGGGAGACAGGGGTGGGGTTGCATTTACGCACCTTGCTTCGCGGAGAGAGGTACATGACCTCGTTTCCTCCCAGCAATCATCCAATTCTCAGAATTTGCGTTCACTTCATATAGTACTTCATCCTATTGCAAATCAAATAGATGATTCGGGTAATGTACAACAGAAAATCCAAGCACATAGCACCTACAGGAATGCGATAGAATACCCTTTTTTCTCTTTGCCTACTAAATTTGGATTATAAATAACATATATCAAGAAATTATTGTGGTTTTTATGTTCCCACATCATGAACATTTTAGGAAGAATAGTGTTGTCCATTAGGGTGCATTTGGTATGCGGACAGGACGGGACTGAATGGGCAGGACAAACAAGAGTAAGGTAGGCGGGTGAAAGAATTGTAGAAGGTTTTAGGGTTTTAATCTAACATGGGTAGTTTAATAATTGCAATGCTTCCACCAATTCGTTTTACCTATACTAGAAGGAAGCCCCAGCAAAAGAAGGTTGGGGACGTGGTCACATGTGATGGGGAATAAGGCAGTAGTTAGTTTTGGCAGTAGGGGATTATTCCTGAGGGCATTGATGGAATTTTACTTACTATTTCTGTTATACGTCATGTTAAATAGAAGGTCGGGTGAGGAGGAGAGGTAGGCAGAAATTGTTTTTGATTTGGGAGACCCCTAGCTTCTCAAATTGTCAGTTACTTTTCTTTCCAGTTAATGTAAGCTTTCAGCAACCCTTGATTACCATTCCTTTCTTTATTTTCTGGTTCATAACAGTAATTTACCGATCTCGTCCCATCTCCCAGATTTTTGGTGGGACAAAAAAATGCATTTTTGTCCAACTCAATCCCGTCCTTTCGCAGTCTAATGTAGCCCCAAACATGGGAGTTGGGAAAACAAGTTTTTGTTCTATCATGTCCCGTGTACCAAAAGCACTAAATCTGGCAAGATTGTCGCCCTCAAGATTCTGTAATATATAAGTTCGTGATTCTAATTCCGTTGATGGTGAAATCCTAAGATAATTTAGAACATTAAGAAGTTGGGAAACCTTACATTGTTTTCCTCCTCGAGATACTTCAACCTTTCAACTCGCCACTTCATTGTAAAAAGCTGTCCGACTCTAAGACCATCGGAAGGAAGAGGAAGAAAACCAACTGCTAAGCAAGGTTCCAGCACCGGTCGTTGTAAAACAAGAGCACTCCTGAATGTCAACAACTGTGTGGCATCATCCTCAGCTCCATTGGATCCCACACACATGGGGGTATGAGATCCAAGACTTCTCTCCCCAGCAATTCTGTATCTAATGTTTAATATGGTGTCTGGATTCAGCACTTTAGCTTCATCTGTAAAACAGACATGTGGATCACTTGTTTGTAGGTAAGTGCTTTTGAAAATGAAAAATAATGCTGCCCATTTGTGCTCATATGGGTTTATAACGATAGTAAATGGACCCCATCTTCACCTGATCCATAATGTGGCATGCACAAAATCATTTTAAAAACACAATAAAAATAAATTATCAAAAAACCATGCCAAAAGTAGAAGAAACTACAGTTCTGCAACTCCATTGTGGTGGAAGCACAATTGGGATAAATGGCATTTCATAAGTTTCAAACTTAATAGGGGAATAGAAATGATAATCCCATCTTTGTTTTCCCATAGGTCTATCGGCAAATATCAAATTCTTCAAAAGTCCCAATAGAAGGAAGGGAGAATCATCTCTCACCATGCGTAGCCATAAAATTATTATGCATATATATATATAATATAGAGTGAGGTTCAGGGGAAAACCGCCAAAAAAATAAAAAACTAAGAAACACCCTAATAATCGTTCATTTGTACGGTATGTACATGTGCATACAAGTAACCGAAGATGTTTGCTGATTTCTATGCATGTGTGCATGTTATGCACATGTGCATATTGGAAAAATTACTTACAGATTACTTGTATGGACATGTGCATACCGTACAGTTGAATGAAATATATATATAATATATAGAAGCAAACACTAATAACATCTCACTTGTATTTACTTTGTGGATAAACCTATTTGATACCCGCTAAAATAGACAAGTACTCTTAAGACTAACAGATATTAACAAGTCACGGTTCTTGCAAGGATCACCACCCAAGTACAATATTACTTCCAAGGAACCTGCTACAAGGTGGGCAACTAATTAGCCTTTCTTCCAATGCAATTAAGTGAAGCCATGAGTTTTTTCTTCCAGTTTTTTTATTTGGTATTCTACATTCTCTCTTTCATAAGTAAACCACTTTCACCTTATGTCTTAATAACTTAAGCCAAAGAAGTGTAAATGAGCAAGAAACAGGGAAGAACCATGTTGGTTTTGCTGTAGGATTTTCAATTTTCTTGTTACAATAAGGATTTTTCTTATAATGAGCAAGAAATACTGCCGCCGCCACGCCATTACTGCCGCTGTCACAGTTGCCACCCACCCCCCACAAACACCACCGCCACCACCACCACCACCACCACGCCGCTACTGTCACTGTCACAGCTGCCACCCACCCACCTCACCCCCACAAACCGCCGCCGCCACCACCACAACGCTATTTCCCCGTCACAGCTGCCAGCCTGCCACCCACCACCAACCCCCATAAACCACGTCACTACTGGAGTGTAATTAAGCAACCTTGCAGAATTTTCCTACCGTCAAGTGATAATGTGCATCATGAGCATGTCATCATTTGTAGAGTGAACTTCTATCAATCAATCATTCACCGGAAAGACTGAAATAAAAGAGCCACTCAACCTTGCTAATCTATGGGGGAATCTTAAAGGTTAAAAGAGTCGACTTATTCTGAAACAGTATAAAAAAATATTTCACATTGTAGTGTCCATACTCCATGAAAGACCACAATTATATTACATAACACATAATACCAAAAGGAGGTATTACCTTCAGGGGTTGTAGTTCCCAGGGATATACTGAACAAGATTCCTGCTCTAGATGCCGAGGGAACTACAAGAGGAAAGAAGGCAGACGTCGGTCTCCCATCACCCCGACCACCATGAGCAAACCCATCCTGTAGATCTAGCCAAGCATCATGAATGGTTAAAGAGGCCTTCACTTGTGAGTGTAGTATGACCTGTAAAGGTGGAGCCTCAAACAATTAAGTGGCATTTATATATAAGAAAACAACCTAAACTCCGATGATGGTGAACTGTCAATAACAGTCAATTTATCTTTAGAGAACTCAATAGAAAAGAAAATAAGTTACTCAGGAATCTAGAAATTCTTAGGTGGATTTTTAGAATTTAAGGTTTCTGATTGCTCATTTGGTTAAATTTGTTTGTATTCCAAGTCAACAAATCACAGCTCCCAAACATAACCTCAATAGAGTATCAGGATGGGCTCAGAAAAGTAGGATGTCTCAAAATGCAATTTCAATTCACTTGGTGAAGTTTGCTAGATGTAGCCTGATAAGAATAGCGTGTAATAGTTTACTTTAATTTAACTACAACCAGCTCCATTCAGTTCAGATAAATGTTATCGACCGGCTTAATAGTGTGAATCAAACATGTTCATGGAAAGAAAAAACTAGGCCAAATTGCATTCAATCAAAGTAAATGGATGGGGAAACAAAGGACAATGACCGGAACCTCTAGCAATTCGAGAGTGCTAGACTCTCCCAAAAGAACTCACTAAAATTTCTGCATGCCTCCCTACAACCAGACCCACTAACTTATACTACTTGCATAATAGGATTATTCTAGGTACAACCCAAAGACCCTTCTGCTAACAGAATAATTCCCCACAAATACTAAAACACCCTTCTAACCTCTTCTAGAATCTATAAGGTACTGATGGGCCTAGGCTTGGGTCAATGCATAACAACAAACCAACCTTGCATAAAGTACTAACTAATAAAATAAAGCAACTACAACTGCATGTAAGCAGATGAGTGGCACAGAAGTCTTAAGAGCAATATACCTGCAAAAGCAAAGTGCCATCACTGCACTTGTCTGCTACACGTGTGCTCACATGGAATGGGTTGGTGAAATGAACGGCTATAGTCCTACAAATAGTGGCAAGTAGGATAACGAATTTACTACATTTAGGACTGCAAATTGCATTGGAATCTGAAAGGACAAGAGAAGGCAATCAAACCTTTCAAATATCTGATTGTGTGATACGCCGAATTCAAGTTTCAGAGCTACTGTCCTCAGTCCATCCACAACACTTGGTCGTTGGGAAGAAACCGTCCCTAATGGACATGTCAACGTATTATCAGGCAAATAAAATACAATGTAATGAAAAGAGAATTTGCATAGAGCCTCTGATAATAACAAAAAATAAACCTGCAGGTGTTCCTCTTGCTAGGCCATCATTGATGGCACGAACAGGAATCCATAAAACGCTCACTATATGGCTTGCCCAGTCCGGCAACTCTATGCTCCCATCCTTTAACGTTAGTTGAGTAAATTCTTTGACAACAGAAGCATTATTTCTATCACCATCTCTGTCCTCTAACCCATCTGCATTTTTTGATGTACTGGTATATGTCTCCATTTCAATGGCATGTGACACTTCAATCCTCAACCCAGGACCAGTATCGATGTGTAGAACAGCTCCTTTGAGGGAATAATTGAGTGGTTTTACAATTATCCCCACCCACTGAGGCTCATTCATTAATAACGCAGATGAGACTGCTGCAGCAAGATCAACAAGAGACCTTGGTTTGAACACCTAAAGTTGTAACAAACCACAAATAAACAGAGCTTAGCCAATTATAAGTTCATAACAATATAACATGCTATATTGAAATACTTCCTACACAGATTCTACTAGAAAACCAGAAATGAAAATGTCAAATTTCCAGGGCGGTAACCACAAGGGTGGTGCCTGATTGGTTTGAGCTTGGCTCCAAAGGTCAAAAGTACCAGGGCGTCCCAGGTTCAAATCCAAGGAGGAATAAAAATCCCCTTGTGGTCACGGAGGTTCAAATGCGGTGACTCCGGGCTATCTGCAAAGCAGGTGGTCGCCCTGGGATTAGTCAGCTCGCATAGCGGGTTGGATATCCAGGTTAATCAAAAAAAAAATTCCCAGGGTGATCATCATTATCAGTAAAATTGATGATTTAGTTTCCTTATCTGCACTATAAGAATAGGATTACTACCTTCAGAACTGGTCTTGTTGGCTTCTCATAACTCATAAGATCATCACTTTCTGCAGGACCACCTCTGGCAGAACCATGAGACCTAAATCGTAAATGACCAATCTGCCCTGTAAGAACACCCAAGACGTAGGAACCAGTTTTCTGAGGGGGCAAGGAGAGCGTAATTGTATTTCTACCAGGGTTTAGTATTGTAGCACCAGAGCTCCTGATTGCCTAAATATTTGAAGAAATACAAAAAATGCAGAATCAATGACAAAAGACATTCCCATTTATTGCTGAAGTTTTGAACTGCATAGCAATCAGTTGAACAAACAAGAACACAAAAATACCTTAACACCTTCATCGGCATTGCTGGTAGCTGTCAAAGTGAGACTGAGTGATTCAAGAGTTATGTCATCAGGAAAGCCACTCCATAAAGTTACAGACAAGATACCCGGATCCCCATCACATAGTTCCAGAGGTGGTCCAGAATTGCCAGAAAATGTAATTAATGAGGAGACATCTAGAGGCACAGGGTGCTCCATTTCACTGTGAGCAAGACGAACAACTTCTGACTGAAAAGCTTGACGTTCTTTCGTCAAGAATAAGCCCTTATCAAGGGAGAGTAATCTCACACAAGATGATAGGTAGCCAGCTTGATCATTAAGTATCTTCTGGCACTCCGCTAGATTAGGAAGCACATCAGCCAACAAATCCTCCCAACCTTCACCGGAATAAAGAGCACAAACCTTCTCATATGACTTTGCAGCTAGATCATAGTTACCATGCTTAAAGCAAACAGCAGCAATTTCGCCATCAAGGACAACCCCATGTCTTTTCCACCACGAATGATGATAATTATCAGCAGCAGCCTTTGACAGTTCCAGATATTTTCGCTGATGGAAACACGAATGAAGTGAGAAGAGCAAAGAAATAGCATGCATCCAACAAATTATTAGAAGGCTCATAAAGAAGCTACATGGTTTAAATTAAACAGCGAAAAGCTATACTAAAAAATAACTAAGTTAAGCCCAAACTTCATATAAGCATATAATATTGAAGTTAATCGTTATTTTTGTGTATTAGTTTGACTCCTATGACAGTATACCGGTATAGTAAAAAGTTCAAGTGAAAAGAAATGGATAATGGAGATGACGGCATGATGATGCCATCTGTTTGACTAAAATGTCTCAAGTTACATGATAGAATTTGCTTCAGTACTGAGCTGTGCAATATACCTCAAACTCCTCTAAAGATGAAAATGATGTCCATAAACCAGGATCAGAAATTGTCTTCTGGAGAGCATGCTCAGCGGCAACAAAGATTTCTGTAAGTGTCATGGGACGATCAATCGAGCTCTCAAAATTTCCCGGTGTGGAATTGGTCCTTGGCATGGATATAGGATGTAACTTGGGAGAAGGAGACGTTCTTGCATCTGAACCTGAGCTGGTGGCATATGACAAGTGGATCAGAGTAGTATTTCAACACATATAACAAACTAATGGGAAACTGAATAGCGTGATCAGCCAATCATACATGTAAATAAATAATATGTGTGTATAAAAGAAGAATGTTTTGGGTCTTTATAGAGAGAAGGGACTGTTACAAGCTATTTCTCTTTGAAGGCAACTTTTATGAATCAATTATGATGATACTATTGCTCAGCTAGAGCTTCTAATGTTGCTTAACAAATACTTTCGATATATCAGCTTTTTCTATTGTGCAGGTACATTGTTGCCAAATCATAGTTCTTAAATACTCAATAAATGAAACCATCCAAAAAGCCTTAAAGCTAGGAAAACAGAGAAGATAAATTGCTCACCTTTCTCAAACTCTATTGACCAGACACATATCAGATGGTGGTACTAAAACCAGAAAGCGTTTAGTGTGTAAAGTATGTGCACTGAAGTAGATAATATGAAAGCTTAATTTGGGAAGGATGGAGTAGCGAAATACAAACACATAGTCTACTTTGCAAATACCAGGTATCTTAAGCATTAGCATCCTTTATTGGTCTGACAACCTATTAAACGTACATCTGATTTTTTTTTTTCACCCAGAGTAGGAAATGATTTTGATACAAGTTTCTCTGTTTCTCAATACAGTTGAAGAGTGAATTTCCATATGCTATTTGTGTTGAGAAAAAGTACAGTTGAATAGTGAATGTTCATATTCAACGCCCTGAAAATGAAAATCTCAAAATTTTAAAGTGTAGCAGTACATTTTTTCATACCCATCCATAAAAGTTGAGCGCCCATCAAACAGTTCAAACACATTTCCTGCAGAAAGAGAAGCTCTTCGGCGGTTAGCCTCCCGCAGAAGAGAAGCAGGCTCAAGAGGTAGCAGCTTCCTCTGGATACCAAAATGCTTTACCCTTGGTGTAACTTGAAGAATCATCTATAATATAGTATCACTAAGGTCAAATATTACTAAGGCAACAGCAATTTATAAGTGCAATGTTAGATCAAAAATAGAAATGACAATCAGACAACTAAGACGATGCTTACTGGCATATCATTCAGTTGTTATGCTGCATGATTGTCATGCTAAGTTCACTAACAAGAGCAGCCATTTATAATGATGCATCACCAAGTGTAATTGTTTTCACCCCCCCCCCCCTTCTACAAACTGTTTGTTTTTCCTCCCCCCTTTGGCTCACAAGATGGGAAGCTACCAGAGGTTCCCATACGCATAAAAGAGCCTATTCCCTTTATTTATTTATGTATATTTTTTTTCTTCTTTCTTGAAAGGAAACATAATATCAGATACAGATACATACCTTTTCTTTAGCAAGAACTTCAGATGACACATCAGAGGGAATGGAAGGCCAGATTGCTGGCTTAGGCCAAGGTAGCATGCTAAGTGAAGCACTGTACAAAAAGGAACTTACTTCTCTACGGCAATGGAGAATAAACTTGAAGTTATTTAACATGTTAAAAGTTGAATGCCTACCTGTTGACAGGACTTCTTTCTATGGCAGACCCATAACCAAGTAAATATGCAAGCCTCATGAACTGCCAATTTAGTGAACGCACTTCATTAGTTAATATTTATTTGAAAGATGTAACTTAAAAACCTCAACAAATGAATGTCAGATTATTTAAAACATAAGAGTTTCCCATAGAAAGTATTTGCTTCCCATAACATGATAGTATGAGAATCAAATAAATAATTATAATTTGTTACTTCCACAAACCACCGAATTGGCTCACTTGGGCCCAATCCATAAATTACTAAACTTTGACAAGAAAAAGTAGGTTGCCAATGGTGTTCCATACTTCACCTTAGCTCGGCATAGAGAATATAGTTCCCCACGTACGCGATAATATTCTTTTTCTATCTCTGGTCCCACAAGTCCATTTCTATAATGAGCAGCAGTTGCATTGACTAAACTCAAGCAAGAAGTTATAATCCAAACTTCCCGTATACAGAAGGGTAAAATACTCTGGTGAGGAAGCCACAGACAACAGACAAAAAGAATAATCAGAAAAAAATGAAGTGAGCAGTTTAGAGGATACAAACTATTACTCCAAGATAAACCAAACGCTATTACCAAATAGCACAGAAAATGGACACTGAAGTGAATGCCAGACCTCATGAAGGGCCAATGCTTTTGAGAAGCTAATTACAAATGAAAACCCCCTTGATGCAACCTCAAAAGGACGGTTTAGCTTGAACAATAGCTGCAAAAGGTTATCCCATCAGTGGAAGCACTGTAGAAATGATTCCAATTAAAAAGATTGAACTAATACATATAGAAGTACATAAAATAGAGGTGTTTAAAATAACAGCTTACATATTCCTGGCAATAGGTTAAAAGGCATTATGCATGAGATTTCTCCTATAATCCTATTAGAAAGTAACAGCATATTCCGAAGTGGTTGATGTTAGTATAGCAACTGAATCTTTTAATGGACATGGGAACTCTTGATGTGTATTCTTGTGTATTTAAGACTAAATTGATGTAGTTTATAACTTCCATTAAGGATGAGGTTATTCAAATTCACCATTAATGCGCTATCAATAATATACTGAACACATTGCAACATATGCCATTTTTGTTTCTAACATCCATACAAGACAACCGGATAAAGCATAAACATCACTAACAACCCAATTACAAAATAAATGGTCAGATTTAACCTGATTACAAAGCAAGCTAAAGCAAAATATCTAGATTACCTTTGCTTGACAAGCAAAAAGATATTGTCGAAATTCAAACTCCCTAAAGGAATCATCTTGAACAATCTGTGTTAGTGGCTTTTTTCCAGGGTTTAATAGTGCATCCTGATCATCTCCATGTTCCATTCCTCCGAAGTCCCTTTGTTTGCCTGCTATGTTAACTAATTGAACACAAAGTAACAAAGTTAACAAGATTGCTTGAAAACCTTAACATACGATGAAAAACAACTTCCATCAAAAGAAAAGAATGATGGATGAATTTGGTGGTACATAGTTTACAGGGAGTACAAGTCACACATCCAACCGTTGCAGTCAGGCAAGTATTTCAGAACTTTAGCTTCCATTATAATTGTATGATATTCTTTTTCCTGATTCACTACCCTTGTTTTAAACAGAAGAAATTTGGTAATTGCAGTAAAATATAATAATATAATATCAGTCAGAAATATGATATCCATGCCTACCCTTGTTGGTGGCAAATATTTCATATTATTCGATAGACAGAGACATGATACATAAAAGATAATCATTAACACCTGTTTCTAGGTAGCAGAGCTCAAGTTCATCATATTCCCTCAGCGAGTCCTCGTGGAGATGAGCCATCTCAAACATGAATGCCAGACTTTCCTATATTTACAGTAACAATTTAGAAAAAAAAAACCAAGAACATTCACGACAAGCAAACTTCTAAACAGTTACGTAATTATTATATGTGGAGGGCATAAAAGGGTTCTGACACTTGTGAGCCTCTGTGTAAGCAAGCAATACCAGGCTATCTATAAGTTTTCTGACTTTCTCCAATTAGGAGACTGCTACAATAGAAATATGTCGAAGTTTGAAAAGAAAGTAAAGTATTGAACCAGTACAAGTAATAATCAATAATACCTTGCAGTTGTTCAAGAATTCTAACATCAATAATCGTTCAAACAGTGTTCCATTTATCAACAAATATAAAACCTCAAGAACATAAAGAGTTGGCTACCTTCAGAATGAAGAAGTTACAGAAGCTCCAAACTGGCTTGAAACGTTGTTCACTGAGCTTACGGATCTCCTCCTCATAAAACTGGATACGTCTATCAAGAGTGTTTCGAATGCACTCCGTGATTTTGGATTCCAAGTCTTCCCAGAAAGCTGCTTCAGGTCCGTGTATATCCAATTTGCAGCACCTGCAAGAAGGACAATTTGTCTTCTGTTAGAGCTTTATACACAATATGGCAGTGGCATTCAGGTAAAATAGTCATGCACATAAATGAGAACAAGTGATCCAAAAATAGTAGGCCGGCACAGTAGCTAAGGTCAATAAGGTAAAAGAGGACATCAGAGAACATAGCGATAACACCAATAACAACAAAATGACTGCACAAGTAAGAAGTCTCACTTTAACTAAGACACAATATATCCTAGGAGTATATTTATTTCATGGTCCACAATTACTTGACTATACACTCTCAAGCACGAATGTCGGGAAAGTGATTGACAATTACATCCATAACTCGCATGACCTTTGTTAGAAACACAACCGTGCTCATTTTTTTATGCATGATGATAACTGAACAGGCGAGTATGCTCTTGTAATATTTTTATCAGGTGTTATGAAATGAAAAAATAGCAAGTTACTCAGGATGCTTCATCAATTTAGGTAACTTTACCTTTCCCTTTTCTTTGAACTGAAATCAACTTCAAGTTTGGCATAAACTTTTTTTGCCATCTTGCTTGCTTGATCATTATGGGGTGGAGCTCTGGACACAAAAACAATAAACCACTCTCGCTCATCATTTTGCACAATTAATTTTAGACGTGGTTTTAGGATTGTCTTGAACTCGTCTAGATCCTGTTGAAACACAAAAGGTGTGGATGTGTCAGAGTAATTATGTAAACCAAACCTTTATAAAGCATGATAGTGCAGCATGGAAGAGAGAATTCCTTAACCATAAACCAGTTATACAAGCTGATTTCTGAATCAGCTTCCTGAAGCCATTGGTGTAAAAGGCTTAAACATATGACTCAAGTGTACTGATAAATATTACAAATAATCTAAGCACTTATGGATGATGTGTAATCCTTGTCAAAGTTAGTTAATGTCCAAGGAATATTTGGAGTAACATGTATATAAAAAGTTGAGAGGATATAGGCCTTCTGTCCATCTGTAAGGAGAAAAAATAAAAATTGTGAATTACCATATAATTGCAATACTGAATTGCTTTAACAGCATGACTCCTCTCCTACCCACGAAGTTATTAACCAAACAAAGTAACCATCATAGGATACTGGATCGCACTTCCTAAAAGGTAATCATTTAATAGCGTACTTCTTAGCTCTTACATTTTTGCAAGTTGATTTCCTATTAATTCTATGAGAAACTAAAAATTCACCAATGAAGAATAGAAAACGCTTATCAAGCCCACATTAGACAATCTTACCTCAGTGCATACTATTGACTTCCATAGGCTGTGACCCCGGCAAGACTACGTGTTAGTTGTCTATAATGAATAAGTAACAACCTTCATCTATGTTTTTTGACTTAAATGCCTAGAACTAGTAGAAACATTGTTCAACTATAGCAAAGATGGAGTATTATAGATACCTCACAAGATACAAGAACAACTGTTGCATACGGCTCCCGGAACGAAAATAACAATTGCTCCTGAGGGAACCTACTGCGGAGCCTTGAATCTGTAGTCAGTATAAACTCCGCTGGCAGGTTATCCACAGATACCGGATTACGGGTTTTGTTATTCAATGTAGCTCTTTTAAGTGGAAGCCTTTCATCAAATCCTTTCTTGATAAGGGGCCACAAATCACTCACATCTTCAACTGGAATCAATTAAATATGAAACTTTTGAGATTTCACCTTTCAGACATACAGGCAAAGGTAATAAACAAACACCAATTGATAATACAATACTTGAGAAGCTAAACAGCGTGTCATCAAGTCAATGAATAATAAACCACATGCAATGAACCATCAGTAAGTCAGAACATTTGATTAGTTAAAGTAAGGTTATTAATCCTTGGATTCTCAACAACAGAGTGTCTCACTTTGACTATTCAGAATTTAAAAGCATTGTTTCCCGGTGAAAAGACTGATAGCATCCCCATGAATTTTCCCAACAAAAACTTTTTTGTAGTTTGACACCTTTAATATAATTAAGCATAACTGTGTTTAAGTCGGTAAAAGCAAACATATTCATATTATTTCCTCTTTCCTTCCCATGAAAGTAACAGTTATTTGCTTTTTATGTTTGGCTCTAATGATGTTAACAATGGAAGACCGCAATGTCCAGTGTAAAGAGAGCGTGACAATCTATAAATTTTGTAGCCAAAAAGTAACACTGTCTATGTGAATTTTGAGTTCAAAGGTACTAGGTCTGAATTTAAGAGATTAAATGTTCACTTCAGTGATGGGAATCATGGGGTTGAAATTATACTAGGCTCTACATATTTCCCATTTGGTATGGAAGGATTACATCCAATCATAACATCGAACAGTCGAGGAAAGTTCAGCAATGTAAACAACAGGCATCAACAATACGTGAGTGATTTAATTTGATCAGATCAGTTGTATTTTGAAATCAGAGAAACACAAATGCGTGTTTCAAACACAATTAGGGCAACAAATAGCAAAAGAAGAATATAGTAATCAAAGTATACCAGCAATGACGACGCGTTCACAAGAGTTCTTGATCGACAGAAACTGAGCTAAGAAATTCGCCATTTATATGATCGATCTGCCGCAATCATAAGAAAATCGATGATCAAGGATGCGTGTTTGTCAACTAGAATGACTGAAATTGGAGTCGTGTACGGTCAAACTAAAACCCCTTCAGTGGGATTTTACAGTATGCCGATTTGATCGGTTTTCTTTCCGCCGTTGTCGGGATTCTGATCTCATGTTTCTTCTTGATTGATCGGGTACATCGCGCCTATGTTACGCTCAGTGTGATCTAGGCGTTGATTGGTTGTGGTTTGTTATTAATCAACTTCATTTTCACGGTAAAGGTTAAAACTTTTGTACCTACCGGTAAAAGTTAAGATTTTAGGGGTTTGTAATTGTTTTAAAAAAATAACTTATTGACTTATTCTGATGTGGTATCGGTAATAAGCATTTTTTAATGTTTGGATAAACAGTTTATATTGGGGTCAAACCGATAATAAGAAATTTTTGAAAAAGTTAAATCATTTTAACTTATAATAAGTTGATAAAAATTTTTGTAGAAAAGCATAAGTTGTTTCAAATAAACAATCTCGAACACACCCTTAGTTCTCCCGTTTACCAATATTTAACGTGTAAGGGCATGTTTGTTTTTTCAAAATTATCTTTAAATACCTCTAAAGTATGATTCGTTCAGACGTTTAAATATTAAAAACGTTTGTTTTATTTCTAAAATAAGAGTTCAAAAGTTTTAAATGTCCTCTGAAATTTTAAGTGGTAAACGTATCCCTTAGTACCTCTTAATCATAATCCACCCTCTATCAAATGATTCATATTTTGGGGGCCGGAAGAGATATGTTAGCAAAAACTATTTATTTTTATACTTTTGTGAAAAAAAACTATTTATCTTTTATATTTTTATACTAGTTTGACCGATTCGGAATTCAGACTTCAAACGTAAAAACAAACAATCTTACTGATCCAGATTTCAGATTTCAGGAACAACTCTTATAAATCATAAATGAAATCATACTTTAGATTTCAACACCTTTTAAAATACAAACACCACCTAAATAATTAATGGGTGGCTAATGCAACTGAAACCATGGGGCATAACCTCAAGCTTGTGTTCAGTAGGTGCAAGTTTGAACAAGTTCGCCTCGTTGGACAAGCCTTGACTAGCCAATGAGACCCTATAAGAGTGCTTTTACTCACATTCTGTCTCGCCCTCATTCGTGCATGCTCGGAGGTGACCTTTTGACTTCGTTTGCTTACATTGTCTATGCGACTTGTATCTGTCGGCTCACAAGCTCACTTTCAGGCTCACTCTCTTTGTATAGTATCTAATCCGACCAGTTTACATGTACACAACACCATCCCCAGTTGAAATAACACCATTCTAGCCCGTTTTGTTTCGTCCTATATGCACAAAGTCTTACCAGTGTGTTTACTAATGTCCGGCATAATAAACTTTCAGTTCATACCCCAATTCATGCAGAATACCATCAATCATGCTTTGAACATAAAGACATCCATTTTTACTTCATACATAACCGTTAAGATTCATAAACAACCTCATTTTCATGTTATATCGT
Source organism: Cynara cardunculus var. scolymus (assembly GCF_001531365.2). Lineage (NCBI taxonomy): Eukaryota > Viridiplantae > Streptophyta > Magnoliopsida > Asterales > Asteraceae > Cynara > Cynara cardunculus. The sequence continues at coordinate 1,776,416 of NC_037544.1, forward strand.
GCTACTGTGGATTTGTCTACCAAATAAAACACTTAAACTCGAAAATGGTGTAGATTTCTGAATTCAATGCTTTATAGCTTCTCATGCTCCAAATTCTCTCTATTTTCATTTCCATGTTTGTTCTCCTTCTCCTCGACTTGATTTGCGCCCCCGCGGGGGGGGGGGGGCAGCAAATGACACCCAAATGGGTCATTTCGTTCTCGAGTTAGTTTTCCGACCTTCTTTCACTTATCTGTTCTACCTAATTCATGAACTGATGAACACGCCATCATCGTGAACCAACTTGCTTTCTTCCCATTGAGTTCATATTGAGCTCCAATACATTCAAGCCTATGGCAATAGTTTGTATGCCATTTTTATATGAAAAATACATTTGATAACTGCTTAGCGAAAAACTATGAATTAATCAAGTATAAAACTGACTACTAGAATGTATTTCAAGACCATAATAGAGAGCAACAAAGGTAACGAGAACATGTAGCTCCTTACATTATAACTTGTTGTGCTGTTCAAGTTAGACGTTATACTGGTTTAAATTTATGTTTAGTTTCACTGTTTCACTAGTTCAGTTTTGCTTGTGTAATTCAGGACCATGTTCTTTAAGCATGGTAAGTACGTTTAAGTATTTCGCTGCACTGATTTGCATAATGTTTATGATGATATTCCAGTATTCATGTTGAACTGTTAGTTGTCATAACCTTAGGAAAAAGTCTAGTGTGACAAATTTGTATTGATTAAGCAAAAATTATTAATGACATATTATTATTTTATTTACTGTATTTTAAATTATGATAATTTCTCTCTAAAAGGTTATCTCATTGAGGATGTTTTACAATCAAAAGACCAAGTAATTTGACCTTGTTGATTTGGGAAATTATGCTCCAAGAGCTATTTTAAACTCTCATTTTTTTTTATTAACTTGGATATCCAACCCGCTATGCGAGCCGACTACTCCCAGGGCGACCATCTGCTTTGCAGATAGCCTGGAGTCACCGCATTTGAACCTCCGTGGCCACAAGGGGATTTTTATTCCTACTTGAATTTGAACTTGAGACCTCCTGGTACTTTTGACCTTTGGAGCCAAATTCAAACAAATCAGACACCACTTTTGTGGTTTATTTTAAGCTCTCATTTAAAATAGGAAAAAAAAAAACAGACGATGGAGAAATATTCAAATTTGGAAGAAGATAGAGAAAATATAACATATATATTTGCAGTTCCTCTAATAGCTTATATTTCATAAAATACATTAAATAAAAATTAAAAATAGGTAAAATGTAAAGAGGGAAATATATTTGATATTTTAGATTGAAATTAAGTTTTATTTTAAGGGTATGTTGGTAAAATATAAGTTTGTTTGATCCTGTTCCATGAAAGGGGATGGAACACACCTCTTACACTATGTTATTGTCTTCCACATGAAACAATAATTCTTGTAATGTTCTATCCTGTAAAGGTTATGTTTGGCAAACAAACTGATAAACTAGCTGATTGCTGATAAGTTAACTGTTAATTTATAAGTTAGCTGGTGAGAATGTAAAATGACAAAAAATGACATATTGAAAAATTAACCAATTATAATATATCAAAATATAATTAAAATAAATCTCTAATAATATAATATATTAATTAATACAAACAAAATAGTAAAAAAAAAATATAATATATTGATTAAAAAAATTTCAAACTAATTGTTATAAATATTATAATATTTAAATTTGTTAAAACAAATTTTAGGAAAAAATTATTATATATGATTTAAATAATCATTACATATAATAAAAATAAAAATGGTCCACCTCACATATTATAATTAATATTTAATGATTAAATGAAATATTTTATTCAACTTATTAATATATTTTTATTATATAAGAAGGAAAACAAATATAATTTTAATTTTTATATAATATAAACATAAATTATTTTATATTTGCAATGACTTCTATTTGTAACTAAAATATATTTAATAATAGTTAAAAAAAATAATATTATGAAAATAATTGATATGATTAATAATTATTGTAAATATTTAACAAATAATATTAATATATAATGTATAATTAAAATTAATTAATAATAATTCAGTTTATATTAATTATTAGTTAATATTAGTAATATTTAAATTTTATTAATATTTATTTATAATTAATAGTAATAAATGATAAATATTATTAATAAGAGTTATAATTGAAAAAATGACAACAAGTTACTAAAATGCTAGTTTAAGGGCTCTTTGGTAATTACTGAATGATTTGGTGCAAAATGATTAAGTAGTCAGAATGATTAAAAGACTTTCATTATATAGTGCAAAATGAAATATAATTGTTTGATAATTGTTTATAATGAAATTAGGAAGTTGAATGGTTAAGAGAGATCTATGATACAAAATCATTTAGAGTGTTTTGAAACTATTAAGAAGCAAACTTTTTTTCTGTCAAATAAGATTTACCTCTTAAGAATTCAAAAACTGCCTCTTAACGAGACTATTAAAAAGTAAACAAACAACCCTATACCCTATCATTTCAATAAGATAATTTATCTAAATTCAAACATATCATTTCAATTTTTATCGAATTTATTAAATGCACCATCAAGGACTAAAAATAATAACATGGCATAGATTAAGGACCAAGACTAAATTTTCACAAAAGCTGGAGGAGATCGGGTACGTGCAGTTCCATGGTATTGTCGATGCGTTGCTGAGTTGTCCCAATGATAGCTCGTGGATTTGATCCCACGCGCTCGTCCTACCAACTGCAAGTAACTGGAAGCTACGAGAATAGATAGGATTTGGATGATGATTAGCCCCGCCAAAACCTGCAACAATTTGGCCATGGCGGTTTCGTTATCTTCTTCAATCAGCTCCCCCAAAGTTTCCATCAATGTCGCAGTTAACCCCTCTGCTTCCAGACGTTATTGTGTGTCGACACGGTCCATGATCCTGTTCAGCAGAAGCCCCGCGAGATCACTTCAGCGGAAGCTTATTAGCTGCATTTTCTCTAAATTGGAGCACTTAACGGTTAGTATGAGTTCTGATTGATCTGTTTTCTCGGTTTATGGTTTTGGAAACGAATCATCGTTGGTTATTTATGTGATGTGGAATTAATATTGTATCACGCTGTACTCTGACTACAGTTTCATGGAATAGCATGCATTTTGTTTTTAGGTAAAAGAAACATTTTAGTGTATGAAAATCCGAATTCAGTGATTTAGATTCGTAATTGAGGTAAATTTAGTTTAGAATTTTGATTGTATGTTGTGTCTATTCCAAGCTTCAACTGCGTCCCGAAAGTCAATTAGAAGCATGGTTTGTCTACTTGGGTTGCTGTCTACATTAGACATGATCAATGTTAGGATAATTTGATAATTTATTTCTAATTTTGCACGTACTTGGACTAATATCTGATACTTATGATGAAAACTAATGATAAGACATCCCAGATTATTTTGTCGACAAACAATAGGCAAATCGATTCTATATTGATCGCATTTTAAACGTTGTTTCTGCCACTTAGGGTTTTCGATGGAGATGAAAATTACCTTTTTCCATGTTTAGCATTCCTATAAACATGTTGACATCACATGATATATAAATAAGAATGCAAATATCGGGCCATTGGAAGCTCTCACCCGACATCTAGACACACTAATCGCTTGCAATCCTGAATTATTCTGATGTACATGTCCATCAGTGTTTGAATTATATTAATAGGTGCAAACAGGAGTCCAGTGGACCTATTTCCTACTGTGAATGATGGGAAAATTATGTTTTGGTTCCAGTAATGCGTTCAATGATATCTGCGTGGTTTTGGTGAATATGATGATGAATTGTGGCCTGTAGGGACTGTGTAGGAATGTGTGTGTTTTGCCCCTGGTCAAAATTCTTACCATTTAGTCAACTTTTTAGATGCAGTAGGAAGAGTGTAGGATAGAAAGTTACTCTCACTTGTAACTTCCTGCAGGTCTGAATTGATTTATGTGGCTACCGCTGTAATAGCTTAGTCCTCCTTGAGCTGTATCCCTTATATCTTCATGTATCAGGAGAACCATGCTTTAGCAGTGGGTTGGATTTTTTCGGAGATGCATTTTTGTGCAATTCTCAGATGTTTTAACACCTGAATGCAAAATACTGCATCGTCTTGCTTCAGGTTGTACCAATTTTACAAATCGGATTCTGTATGTAGGAATGTTCAGGTCACCAAAAGATCATCACCAAATTATATGTGCCAGCTTTAGAGCGTGGAGTTATGAGACTGGGGGCTACAATCTCTGTCATTCTTGTTATCATTCAACTAACATCGCCAGTGCCTTTGCCTGGATGGGATCCGTCATTTCTTCCACCTGCTAAGGCAGTGCTATACTCGCCAGACACCAAGGTTCCGAGAACCGGAGAATTAGCTTTGAGAAAAGCCATCCCTGCAAACACAAACATGAAAAGCATACAGGTCAATCAAAAGTTTATCATTGCTCCACTTTCATTGTTTTGATCTTTCTTATGTTGAAACTTTCTTTACTGTGCTTGTAGAATTCTCTAGAGGAACTGTCATACTTGCTAAGGATTCCTCAGAGAAAGCCTTATGGAACAATGGAGGGTAATGTAAAGAAAGCTTTAAAGGTAATTACTTCAAGGCATGTAAACAGTGTGTAGTGCCGTTATTCTTTTTCCTCATTGTCTCTTCACCCTTCTTGGTTCCCTCTCTCTCATTCACTCTCTGTAATCCTCATCAGATTGCTGTGGATGAAAAGGAATCTATTTTGGCAAGCATACCAGCTGATCAGAAGGAAAACGGGCTGGCAATTTATGCATCTCTTATTGATGGGAAGGTACTTTGCAAGATAGTGATTAAGCTCCTTTAGATTGAGCAGGCGGTAGCATGAGTGTTGCAATGACTGATTTCCAAGGCTCCGTTTCCTTTCAGGATATAAGAATTCCGGAACTGTTATTCTGTTAACATCATATGCTGTCTTTTCATTTGCATGCAATTGCCAAAATAATGCTTTAGGAAACTAGCCATTTTTTCCATGATACTAAATGTCATTCATCTAAAACGTGGAAGAGGAGATTATTTACTAAAATTGATTTCATTGATGGAAGCTCCATGATGTTCCTACAAAACCATATGTACTTCAAGTTCTCTTATTCCCTTTTACAGCTAGATCCATTTATTGTTGTCTCTAAAAGACCAACTAACCTTTTCTTAAGTGCCAACTGGCAAATTATTTTATTCTAATGGATTAAGGAGGTTTCTGATGCTTTTCATATGGTGATATGTTCCTGCGTGCCATATATAGACAAGTAACACAACTTATATATTTTCTCACGTTGTTTTTGAAATCAATGTTCTACTCGTGTTTTATGAAAGTAACATCATGAAAAGTCCATTAGTTGGGTGGATGCCACAGGTTCTAGAATAATGCTTTTGGTCTTGCAGGGAGGATTGCAGACTCTACTTGGATATATAAAGGACAAGGATCCAGATAAAGTATCAGTAGCTCTTGCATCTTCACTGGATTCTATTGCCCAGCTAGAGCTGCTACAGGTACATTGCGAGTAATACAAACTGTACTCTATGCAAAAGCATCGAAGATGTACAAATGTTGGCTTAACTAGTAATTTTATGTTACTTTAACAAGTCTATTGACCAGAAACAATGACAAAGGAAACAAATGAACTCTCATGTTGCAATCAGTTTCCCTTTTGAACTTCAAAATGCAACAAACACAACATCAAACAACCAATTTCATGTTTTTGCCCCTTCATACCACGTAATAATTACTTATCTGTTAAAATTGTTTTATGTGATGCCAACGCTATCCAATAGAAAATTAAAAACAACGTGAAATTTTAGAGTTGATGAAGTTTAGGGGTAAATTTTGAAATTAACCCAAAAATATATATTTTTTTGTAATCATACAAGTAAGAGAATATTGAATTCATAACTCCCTTACAATCTTTATTTAACAGTGAATTTGAATTTTGTTTTGTTTTGATTTGATTTGATTAAAGTACAATAACTGCACAGTTACAATGCAACTTTAAATATCTTGAGCGTTTTCTTGTTGGTCATAAATTTATGTCTGCTTATTAATTGAACAATATCTAAATATAGTCTTAAGTGTATTTATAAACTTGGTTCTATTTATAATTAGTTATTGTTTAGTGTTTTGAATTTTTAGCCTATCATGACATGGTTTAGGAGAGTTTCAAATGGTTTGAAGATCTTGTAGAAAAGGACCTCTAAACACTTTGATAATAATATGGGACCATAATGAGTTGCCTGGAATTTTTTCTTAGAAGTACTGGCTCTCTACTAATGTGACATATAAGTAAAAAGGGGCATGTGATGAATTGTGATTAACTTCTCTTATCTTGTAAGTATATGAGTACCTTTTGACACTTCAAGTTCATAATATTAAATGCCTCATAAAGCTGGAAACTGCTATAAGTAACTGTTTCGCCAAGTGCCAACTTAAATTTGTGCTATGCAAAAGATAATGTTGAATTATTTGTACCAGAGTAATTGATAATATGAGAAATTCGGGATATGCAAGTTACAAGCACTTGATGTATATGATTGCAGTTTTGTTTTTGACAGGCTCCTGGGCTATCCTTCTTGCTGCCTGCGCAGTACACGAATAATCCTAGGTAAAAGTTCACCTAGATCTTTTATTTTCTCAATCTGTATGCTTCAAAAATATTTATATATATGGAAAAGATATAGAGAGAACCTTGAAAAAGAGAACCGGAGAACCATGGAAAAAGGGGATGACAAAATATATCAATGGATGTCAAACTAAAGATAATAAAGTGATCGTTTTTCTGGTGTAATTTGTTTACTCCAATTTTTTTTTGTATTTCGCTGATTTTCGAATTAAAAATTAAGAGGAAATATTTGTATTTAAAGAAAGGTGGTTATAACCACCTTTTTGATCATTTCCATTGGACCATGTCAATCCAACAATTTGGATGGGTGCTTCAGTTCTTTCTTTTTTCAGGGTTTTCTCCCGATCGCACACATATATGTATGTATATATATATATATATATATATATATACTAGAAGGGTACTCACACAATGCAGCGAGATATATCTCGATTTTAATGTTTCGTTTTATTCTTTGTCTTTATCGATGTTATAAGACGATTTTATCTTGTTTTGAGAAAGCAATGATGTTTTTATTTTTGAATAAAATATAAATTTTGAAGATATCATAAAGTTTTGAAAAAAAAAATATATTGGTATTAGTATCAAATTAACTATTTAAAAGTTGTCATTTTTTTGTGTAATTTCTTTAATTCAAATTTTATTAAAGTTCATTAACGAAGTAATTTATTTTTGGTTTAATAATATAATTTTTATAGAGATAATAATTAAGATTATGTTAGAACTCAATGATTATCTTAATTATATTTTAGATTTTTTATATTTAAAATGAGATGTTTATTCTGTATTTAATTATGTTTATCTGCAATTAGTTACACGAATTTAAAAATGGAGCTTTAATAGGTTGTACTTGCGCACAATTTACTTGTAATCTTGAATTTTAAGTAATATGCATCAATAAACAGTACTTCATGCATAAAAATGGTTTTTAAGAGTTTTGATCAAATGCTTTATAATATAGTTTAGATATTGAGAATCGTCCTCAGAGGTCAACGATTCGACTCATGCAAGGCCATGGGGATTTTTCTGGTTGTTCTCCAGCCCCTGGAATTAGTCGAGGTGCGTGCAAGCTGACCCTGACACCTATGGTTTACAAAAAAGAGGATTATCTCTCTGCGCTAGAGGGAAATAAGTGCATATTGGACAAAGTTGTTATATATTTAAATAGGACACCAGAGTTCCATTAACACTTCAGCAAATAGGGTAGACTAGACACCGGAGTTCCATTAGAGCACTTGAGGAAGTGCTTATGACTCTTGATGAGGCATTAAGCCTGGGGTCGGGATACTACATAAGCCCAGTTGCACATCTAGAATGTAGCATGGACTTAAAACAAACTTATAAAATGTTAAACGTAGGAACTTAACTTGGATTTTGTGCATTTTGGTGGCCCTATGGTGTTACTCTAATTTCTAGAGGACTATGATACAAGTCAGCAGCTTTATTTGATTCTAATAAATACTACCTGCTTCCGGTATGACATTGCGGACTTGCTGACTTAGGCTCACGGGGAGAGCAATTGTCGAGTTTGTGGTTGAAAAAGGAGATGGTTCAATGTTTACTCCACAGGCTGGTGGTGTACCAATAAAAGCTGCTACAATCCAGGTATGCTGAATCTTGCCATGTTTAGGATGCATCCTCTACGCAACAGGGTTTTGAGTAGTGAAACAGAACCCACATACTAAAAACAAGTATATTAGTTTATGACTCCCAACACCCACTTTGGAAATCCTCGGTCTTCCATCATGCGACTATGCAGGCATATATTCGTTCCTTGATGTCAAACAACCCGTTCATAGTGCCTCATATAACTACCGCCAACTGTGTTTTTACTTGATGAATCAAGCCTTTCTGTGTGCACAAACCACATCATCTGATAACCAGATTTTCTATTCTTCCATATGTTGAGTAGTGGAGTCTGATGTTGCCCGATGTTTGTTTGCCACGACATGTGGGAGTCCAACTGTCCAAGTGTGCAAGCGCCTTGGCAGGGATCTTGGTGGGCGCCTGGATGAAAATTTGCTTTTATGCCCCAGGCCTATTGTTCACTCAATCTGCTTATTTTATGAGAGAAGTTGAAACCTTATGTAGCCACGTAGGCATTTGGTGCTTCTAAATAATGCTTCTAAATAATGCTTCTATTGGACAAGGAGTATGTCTGCCCTATTTTCTTTGTTTAGGAAGTTTGTTTGATTTTTGCCTGGTATGATAAGAATTTATGCTCTCTTTCATTTTATCCATTTTCATCTTCTCATTGTTCATAAGAGGTCCAATTAATGTAAAATGACCATCCACTTAAGTCTACAACTCAAAGTTACATGCATACTTTTACAAACGTAAAGAAGTGGACTCTAATTTAAGAGAGCAATTGCTAACAAAAAGTTTGTGTACTCATATTGTTTATGTTCTGCAAATCTGGGGTTGTGGCTTCAATTAATTATTAACCATATACACAGGTTGTACTGGATGGATATTCGGCACCACTTACAACAGGAAATTTTGCAAAACTGGTAAGGTAGTGAAGTACTACATCATTCTTTTAAGTTATCTTTGTAACTTCACTACACGCTTAAAACTTCATTTGCATATTAAATGCTTCACAATTCAAATTTACTATTATATCTTGGTGTAATTATGCAATCTCTCCAGTGATTAATTTAAAGATGCATACTTCATGTTCGGTAGAAGTCTAGAAGATATGACTTTTTTCTTCCCATGATTTTTTTTGATCATAAATTTGCTCTTGAACACAACGGATCATACACTTTCAGAACTGATTGTGAATTCACATGTGATTATTAGGGCGTTTCCAATTTCTTGCTTACTCATCGTACTTGACTTCACCGTTGTATTATAAGTGAAAGATTTAGGAGTCATCAAGTTTTAAGCATATTTTATCTGTTATTATGGTATTCAAGTGTTCATTTATGAATAATAATATAAGACTCGTGTTGCCTAAGCATTGGACTTTTTGCGAGAGCAAGATATTACATGACGCTTGGAAGTAACCCGCACCGGTTATTTCCTTTTAATATGTTAAGAGTCCCGCATCGGCTAGACTTGGACCCTTTTACCTCTATATATGTTTGAACCCGTTCTCTCCTCAAAGGCTCTTTTAAAGAGTAATCTAATGGGGTACTACATATCCTCGCATGGTATCTAAGCCAAGTCTACCGCTCTAGGGATTCGTCACTATGATAATCTGTGCCCGTCTAGCCTCAGTTGGAGGGGGCGTGTTGGAGTCCCCAAGTTGACTAGACTTGAGCATTTTTCTTCAATATATGTTGGAACCTCCATTCTCTTCTCAATGGCTCTTTTGTAGAGTAATGTAATGGAGTCCACATAATAAATGGATGTTTTTAATAACAAGAATAAAATATCTTTTAGATTTTGAGAATGAAAAGGGTAAATTAATCCATGTTCAGGTAGTTGATGGGGCGTATGACGGAATGAAGCTCAAATGCACTGACCAAGCTGTTCTTTCAGACAGTGGGATCAATAAGAGCATAGGTTATAGTGTTCCTCTAGAGATAATGCCATCTGGACAGTTTGAGCCACTGTATAAAACAACTTTAAGCATACAGGTTGGTTTATTTTGTGTTCAAATGGTCGATTCTTGATCTCCTTTGCTCATTTTTTTCTAACGTATGACATGTTCCAAATGTAAGGACGGAGAGCTGCCTGTGCTTCCGTTATCTGTTTATGGTGCAGTTGCTATGGCTCATGATGATGTCTCTGAGGAATACTCGTCTCCGAATCAATTCTTCTTCTATCTTTATGATAAAAGCTATGTGAGTAGCATTTATCCCGATTACTTTGGTACAATTAGAGTTGGTTTCCGGTAAGAATAGTAGTTATCGTGAGAAGGGTAAGAAGGGATTTACACCCTTGGATCAATCCTAATTGAAGATCAATTGAAAATACCCTTAATCTGAACCATTAGATCAACACTAACTAGAAGTGACCAAGGGTCCAAATCCCTTCTTACACTTCTCACCTTAACTCCTATTCTCACACGATCCTTCGTTAGTACAATTATAGTTCATAGTTCAGAAAAACGTCAATAATTCTGTTTTTTTTCTAATATTTAGAAACAGAATGTGAATTTATCTAGGAGATCATGACTAATACATGTTTATGCATCAACAGTCTGGCTTAGGCGGCTTATCTTTTGACGAGGGCCAATTTTCTGTATTCGGGTATGTCTTCAAACCTTTTGCACTGATTATATATTCAGGATCGTGCTTGAAGGTGTGCCAATGTTATATATGAAATAGGGCCCCAAAAATACATGTTTTTAACTCAATTATAATGTTTTATGCTTTTGAATAACCGCTCTACCTGTTGTGGTAGAGATCTGCGTACATCTTATCCCTCTCAGATCCTACTTTCGGGATTTACCACGTCAGTTTGGTTTACCCATTGAAAATGGCTTTTGGAGATAGTTGATTATGAGGACCAGGTTAAATATTTTATTTCAAAGAATGTCAGAAGCTGAGGCGGATCTATTAACAGCACCTGCTCAATTTATTTTCGTGAGTAGAATTTTTTGTGAGGTATGAAAGGTGCACCCACTAAATTTTGAAGAGTTCTTTGGGATATTAGAAAATACAAGAAACATCAACCAAAAAACCGGAAAAGATCTTTGAAATCAACCAAAAAACCAAAAAAGTCCCTTGAAATCAACTAAAAACCAAAAAAGTCCCTCAAAATCAATAAAACAAAAACTTAAAATATCCCTTGAAACAGTGGAATTCTTGCTAAAAACACATCAACCAACTTTGCGAGACTCTAATCCACCTTAAAAGTGCACATGCCCAGCAAAAATCCTAGGTCTAGTAAACTTCATATGTTCTATTTAAGGGAATTTCATTTGTTACTTTGTCATTTTAAGACATTTTTTAATCTCTCGCTCGTCCCTCTCTCATGAAAGATTGGGGAGCCGCCCCCACCAGGCAGGCGGCCACGGGTCATAACGCACTCTTCGCACAACAAATCCACTTTGAAGTTGACTTATTCATTGTTGTTTTAGTTTGTAAGATTTTGAATATAATATATGGTACAAACTTTTATATGTTGTTTTCAAAATAACAATACGTTCAGTTGATCTATAGTCTTGGTACTGTGGTACATCTAGACCACATCTGAACCAGGGCCTCCAAAAAGATTGAAATGACGCTGTATACATGGTTAAACAACTTGTTTCTCGCAAAATTGATTTCTTCCAAAAATACATAGATACACGACCATTGGAAGAGATGTTCTCCCTCAAATCAAGACCGGTGATATTGTTCGTTCTGCAAAGCTAGTAGACGGTCAAGATAACCTCGTATTACCGTCAGAAAGGTATAACGGTGTCCGTCCTTTTAACTTATCATTCTACCTTTAAATTCATTTCGGTTTGTTTTCAACAGGTTATAACTTCAAGTTGCAAACTATCTTGCTTGCCAATCGTACCAAAACAAGATCAAATCAGGCAAGTCAATCTTTCGTGTAAATTTGATTCAGCTTAACTTGTGAAAATTTGATTCGGGTTACAAATCTGAACAACCCGAAAACGAGATTTTTCACATTGTTCTATAGAGTTAATGTCTGATATTTCGTACACTGGCTGGCTGGGCAGTAGGCACTATATTTACGACACATTTTTGTTTTACAGATTTCCATTTCAAGTCTTTTACTACATATTTGTACCTATGACCGATGTATTGATATGTTGAGAAAAATCGATTAGTCACGCGTTACTGAAAACACAGAACAAGGTTCGGCCAAAAGTGGAGAATATCGTACTATGAGATTCTCAAATACGATAAAGTAAGGCCAAAACGCACCCATCGACCTTTGCCCTTCGCCACCAACATAGATTCACTTGTTTCCTCTTAGATTAGGGGTCCACAATGGCAGACCTAGGATTTTTGCCGAGCGTCCGATGTGTACAGGTTGTTGTCGTGAGACTTGTTTTACCATTTTTTTACACTTAAAACTTTACAGCAAAACACTATGAAGGTAAATCGTTTGGTTTGAAATTTCTTAAACCACTGCTAACCGTTCAAACTGGATCTCAAACACCCTTAGGGGCCGTTTACCAAATGCTTACTCGGGTAAGCGCTTACCAAGTCATATTACCTCATCAGATGAATATGGTAAGGACCAAGAATTTTACCTGGTAAGAGCGAGACAAGGACCAAGAGTCTTACCCGGTAAGTGAGGGCGACGATTCTTACCATGGTAAGCACTTACCGGATAAATTGTTACATGCGATCTCGTTTTGGTGGCCTAAAATCTTACCTGGTAAGTATATAATAGTATTAAATTTTATTGGTAAGCATTTACCGGATAGGTATTTGGTAAACCGCCCCTTAGTATCAAATAGGAAGAAAGTAAACTTATGAACATACAAGAACGAACAAATCACAGCATGTTTAGAAAGGTCATGTCCTCTGTGTCCTTCATATACATACACATGGATGCAGATATTGCATGCACACACTTTCACATACACAAGTTTTTTTCTTCTTTTGAATAATTAAGGATAGTGTTTTAACCTGATCTGGTAGGGAACCCGGCTCACCCAACCCGAATAGGGACAGGGATTTCTAGCTAAAACGGGTCCTAAGGCCGGGGATCCCTGGTAGACTCAAACCGGGGCTGTTACTCAAACCGGGGCTGGGGGCGGGGCTGGGATCCTCGGTAGACTCAAACTAACGGATATTCTTCATGGGGTTTGACAGGGGTTTGATTGGGACCGGGGCCAAGGCCGAGGCCAGGGTCATGCCTATGAATAACACAATTATTCCATATGTACTATGAAGTTGACCCCGCACCAAAAATTATTGAAAATAATTAACTTTTGATTTATAAATGTAACATTTCATTTTTTTAATCATATTATCATATTTTATTTTATAATAATATATTTTCAAATTATTTTTATTAGATCATTATATTTTGAATAAAACTACCTACTATAGCAATAACTAATAAGTAACATGTTTATCCACAAGGGTGGTGCCTGATTGGTTTGAGCTTGACTTCAAAGGTCAAAGGTATCAGGATGTCTCAGGTTCAAATCCAAGGAGGAATAAAAATCCCTTTGTAGTCATGGAGGTTCAAATGCGGTGACTCCGGGCTATCTGCAAAGCAGGTGGTCGTTCTGGGATTAGTCGGCTCACATAGCGGGTTGGATATTTAGAAAAATAGAAAAAAAAAGTATCATGTTACCTTCAGAGCATTTTAAACAGTTATACTAAAATTTCTCTAAAAAGTTAAAATATCTAAAAATTGTATTCAACCCTAGCTGCTCTATTTTAAAAACTCTATCATTAATTATATTATTAAAATAGTCAATATATTTAATACTTTAATAACTATTAAACACACTCTCAAACAATCCAACTAACTTTCAAACAAATTTAATATGAAATGGTAAATCTTTTCTCTATTTTGATATACAAGATGGCATATAGCGGTTCGAGCGAAAAATTGATAAAATCCTTATTTTTTTCATTTTAACATAGTTATCGGAGATGCTTTACACCGGTTACTCAATCAACCTCTTATTTTTTTTGCTTACATGACTTAAATGAGATGATGTGGATGACACATCATTTTACTACATAGCATAAAAAACCCTAATAGAAATTGTATACAAATTAAATATTTTAGAATAATATTTTTTTAACAATGTGATAAATGTTACGTCAGAAATATGTTACATGTAGACATCCTATATCAACAATAACATGATATAGAGACATTTTAACGTGTGTCATATCATCTTAATTAAAAAAAAGATTATCTGTTATTTTAATGAGTAATTTTTTTTAAATTACAATGTTTTAACAACAAAAAAATAACTTAAATATATATTATCGTAATAAGAAAAAAAAATATAGTGCTATAATGATTTTTTAAAATAAAATAAATTGCTTTTATACATTTATGGACTGTTTGATAGTTGCTGAATGGTTTGGTGCAAAATTATTAAGTGATCAGAATGATTAAGATGCTCTCATGATATAGTGCAAAATAAAATTTAATTGTTTGACAAAAAAATCTGCATCTTAATGGTTATAAAACCCTCTGAATAATTTTATATTAAGAAATTGCCTCTTAATAAAACCATTAAAAGATAAACAAACATCACTTTAACCCTAAATAAAATTAAAACTTATAAAAAAATAGATTGAATATCTTTTTTTTTTCATCCACTAATAAATGTTGTAGCTGTTAATTCGAGCTAACATTGTAATTATGTTCTTGAGTAAACTACAATTTTCGTCCCTTTAGTTTGGTGTTAATGACATTTTTCGTCCCTATGATTTAGAAATTGTTTTTTTCATTCTTATGATTTTTATTTTGTTTCTCTTTTTGTCCTTCTGACTAACGTGTTAAAGTAATTTATTAAATCAAGGGTATTTTCGACTTTTAATATATATATATATATATATTATTTAGAAAATTATAACATAATAGTATATATTATACCTGTAATATAGATATATGGTAGCCACCTCAACCCCATCCTATTCTGATTCCTATTCCAATTCCCACCCCATCGTCTTCGCCAACCGATACCTCAACAAGGTTACATCACCACCAACGTAACTGGCCAATAATATTTGGCTCCAGCAATGTCCCAAACGAGTACCGGTTTTTCATATTTGAAATCGATAGCGATAATAGTCTTGATAAGAAGGGTAGTTTAAAACATCCTGAGGGTGAGTGAAGATCCTGATGAATTTTTCTTTGACAACCGAAAGGAAAGGCAAAGAAGAGACATGGTTGCTTTTCTTAGGTGCTGAGTGCTAACAACCAAGGAAAAGAGATGATATCACGAGAGCTAGCCAAGGACGGACCTATAGTGGTGCATATGATGGCACATGTCAACGTATTATTCCTTTGTCGAAGGATAAAAAATTTAGGTTCGTGAAAGGTGCAACCGTATTGATCTGTTGTATGCCACCGTATGTATTTGAAACTATAACGAACACAAGTTTTATTTGGTGGAGTTGGTTTGCAAGGTTTTTATTCCACTCCAGACTTAAGTTCAAATCATGTTAGTGTCATTTTTTTAATCAAATGGTGCCATCGTTTGATTTTTTTTGTATATTTGTTTCTTATAAGGAGGACACTTTTAAAAAAATTTAGTTTAAATTTTATAATAAAAAACTAGATAAAATAGGAAAAAGACCAAAGTTGTCCCTCATTTAACGGATTCCGTTAACAAAGTTAGTCTAAATGACGAAAACGACAAGAATTTACAAACCACAAGGACCAAAAAAAGCAATTTTTAAACCACATGGACAAAAATCGTTATAAGCACCAAAACATAGGGATGAAAATCATAATTTACTCTATATTCTTTTAAAGAGTTTGATGTGAGGGGTCTTGTATTGTAATTATCGATGATATTTCTTTATCTTATACATCCTTTCGTACCAAAATAAATTATATTAAAAATTATTTTTAACTAATGAAATGACAACTTTATCCTTCAATTATAAACATACAAATTTTATGTTTTCTCATAGTTAATGATGTAATGGGAAGGTAGACATTTACTTTTGAAAATTGAAGCTTATTTTCGGACAAACTAAGGTTTGACAGTTGTTGAATGGTTTTGTGCAGAATGATTAAGTGGTCAGAATGATTAAGAGACTTTCATGATATAGTGCAAAATGAAATATAACTGTTCGGTAATTGTTTACAATGAAATTAGGGTGTTGAATGATTATGCAAATAGAACAGACACTTAGTTTGAGACGAAAGGAGTATTTACACATGTATTTATTCATTTAAGTTTTTAAGATATACATTTATACGTACACGTAATGTATCACATTCGAATTAATTCTTAAACACGTATTATGCAAATGCATACATTCATCGATCCGTATTTGGAAACAGTCCATAAAAAATTATCTCGAAATTAAAATCGAGAAAAAGATAAAGACAATATGATCGTAATTGGACAAAAAATAATACCAGATTTAGTAACTAATTACTCAAAATGTATTAAAGCCGATTCTTACTCATGCTTAAAATGGAATTAAATGCAACGAATGTGCGCTAATTTGTGTGGTTTTAAGATAATGATTCCATTTGGATGACAACCCGAATGGTCCTAGAAGTCACTCGATCGATTATAACAGAAGAAAATAACATAAATTAAAATTATAAATTTAATTAATTAAAATTTAATTATCAATTATGATTAAATATTTTTGGGGTTCATGATCTTTTGCTTAGTTATATTCGTTTTTTAAGCGATCGGTTAATCTTGATTGTACAACATATGATTGAAGATTCGAACGGAAATGATTCGAGGTTGATTTTACATGAACGGTCGAGTTTAGGATCTATGCTTTTGACTCGAAACGATAATTACGTATGGGTTGATGTTATACGTTTGAATGTGTAAACCAATACATATTCCGGTGGATAAAATCGGAAGGGGGATTATTTATTTAATAAAGTAAAAATATGTTTAGACAGTTGGTTACTTCTAACTAATAAATATAATTAAAATGATATCGAAAGTCATTCTTCGTCAGGTCAAATCAGCGTTTTGCCGTCTAGTTTGATTAATTAGTTGTTCGTAATTTTTTCTGTATTTTTTGTTCACTCAACCTCACGGTATTTCTCATGTTTCTCTTCTTCTACTTCTCATGTTTATTTTATTTTATATATTTTGCTGTGAAAGTTCGGCATTTTTTTATATTCACATCATTTTATTGTGAAGTTTCATGTGTAAAAATGTTGTTTCATGTGTCTCAGAAAGACAGACTGATCTCACGTAAATCCAATTATATATATATATATATATATATATATATAGGGGCCTAATCAAATGAGAACTAATTAGTTTGTGGTAACTGTGAGAACCAATATTAACCACAAATCAATAGATAAATTAGGAAATTTATAATTTTGGCAATTTTCAATTAAAATTTTAATGCAAGGATATTTTTGGTATTTTATAACTTTCCTCCCTCCTCTCTTCTCTCTCCGGCCACCGTCCTCCGGCCACCGTTCGCCGGCCACCGTCCTCCGGTGATACTACAATGGTATGACAATGCATCATATATGTGTTTGGGTATCACATTGATGTTGTTTGTGTGATCGATCGAAGATGTAACACTGTGGTATCACTATGCATCTTATATATGATTAGGTATCACAATGTATCTTTTGTTTAACAGAGTCAATATTTTTAGGTATCACAGTGGTATCATAGTGGTATCACCGGGGGACGGTGGCCGGAGGACGGAGAACGGTGGCCGGAGGACGGAGAACGGTGGCCAGAGAGAGGAGAGTTTTAAAATACCAAAAATGTCCTTGCATTAAGATTTTAATTTAAAATTACCAAATTTATAAATTTCCTAATTTATCTATTGATTTGTGGTTAATATTGGTTATCACAGTTACCACAAACAACTCAGTTCTCCCTTAAATAGACCCCTATATATATGCATATATATACATATATATATATATACAGACTTGGGATCATGTGAGACCAAAGGTTTTTTGTGAGACCCGTAAGACTAATTCTCAACCCTTGGATTAGATCTACAATTTGAATATTCATAATCACAAAATTGCAACGAGACTTCTCAATAATTACAAAATTGTCACCGTGCAACTTTAGACCATTTAAGTCATTAGCTTATAAAGTTGATCAATGAACATAAATTAGTCTTACGAGTTTCACGAAAAATATTTGGTCTCACGTGAACTCAACCCTATAAACACACACACACACACACACGCACATATATATATATATATATATATAT
>NC_037544.1:1794892-1795866 GCF_001531365.2 Cynara cardunculus var. scolymus
TTATTTTAAATGTTAAATTATTTATTGACAATTATTATTTTTATTTATTTATATAAATTTTTTGATAATTGCATCTTAACATAACACTATTGAAATGCAAATATTTTGATACTCACTTTTCTTTTCTCTATTCACCTGAATATCCAACCCGTTATGTGAGTCAACTAATCTCACGACGATCACCTGCAAAGCAAGTATAGCGGAGTCACCGCATTTGAACCTCCCTGGCCATAAAGATTTTTATTCCTATTTGGATTTAATACTGTGACCTCCATACACCTCACGGGTCTTACGAAAACAGGTTTGTCTCATGGTTCAAACGAGAAAACATTTATTTTACGAGAATATGAGAACAACCTTTTACCATAAACAACCACATGTGATACTATTATTACAATATATATGGTACACATGTGATACTAAATCAGAGGCGTGAACGACTTTTAACACGATCTAGGTTGTAGGTCAAGTCTCCCTTACACCAATAAGCTTCGATCTCACATGTACTATCACATGTGGTATGTGTTATTAATGTGATACTAAATCATAGACGCAGACGACCTTTGATGTGGCATAAGTCGCAAGGCAGGACATCCATACTCCACCATGTCCCCTCAAGTGTATTATCATATGTGATAAGATTGTCCTCACGTTAGGTGTTCTCGTTTGAGCCTTCATATATATATATATATATATAAGGTGTTCTCGTTTGAGCCTTCATATATATATATATATATATATATATATAGGGAATGGTTCAAACGAGAACCACTGTGATTTACGAGAATGCGAGAACAACCCAATAACCACATATTGTGATTAAAAATAAAATTAAAAGATTTTTAAAATTAAAATTGAAATTTAAAAAGATTCAGAAAATATTAAAATTAAAAGGGTAATAATGGAAATGATATTATAAAATCTTTTAATACGATTACATGATCATGATTATCATTATCTAATAAACGGTTAAT
>NC_037544.1:1798081-1804412 GCF_001531365.2 Cynara cardunculus var. scolymus
TTAATATTTTTTATTTTTTAATTTCCTAAAATAAAATAAACTAATTTTAGCCATTGATCAAGAAAATGGACGGATGAGATTGGTTTACACGGTTTACACAAATGGGACAAGTTTTTATTTGAACGCTCCTCTATATATATATATATATATATATATATATATATATATATATATGGAGTTTATGGTAATTATGATTGTTAGGATCTTAAAGGTACATGTGATGACCTACACATTAAGATATAAAACAAGTTGATAACACCAAGAGTTTTCTAGTTTTCATCTAATACCATACACTAATTTTTTTAGGGTTTTGCACAAAAAGAATAGACCAAGGAATCATGAAAAAAACCATCCAAAAGACAATGCATCTTCATGTACATGTAACATATATGCATACATACATACATACACACATACATATATATATATATATATATATATATATAACCATTTTCATATGGAAAACAATCCAACCATACATAAATTTTCCTATAGAAAATCAAGATTTCTTGAAAATTATATATCTATAATCAAATGAGAACTGTTTTTATTTGTGATAACCGTGAGAATTTAATCTCAACCACAAATCAAAGATTAAATTAGAAAATTAATAATTTAGGTAATTTTAACTTAAAATATTAATTAAGGACATTTTCGGAATTTTATAAATATCCTTCAATCTCTCCTCTTTCCTCTCTCCGGTAAATCTTATTCGACGAACCATATTCCGATAAACCTTATATGAACACAAGATACACACTATGATACCTACAAACGATATTCATTGTGATACCCAAATATACATACAAGATGGACAATATGATACTTTTTTGTAAAACAATGAAAATAACGAAAATTCACACTATGATACATTTCATAAAACAAATAAAATACATTGTAATACACGTGAACATTACCACTATAATACACTTTGATTCACAAACGTCTTTAAAATACAATGTATATTAGGTAATTGATATACTAGGTAACTAATTTTAATTAAACATTTCATTCTAAAAAGTTTAATTAAATATTTTGATTAGTTGTCAAAAATAGATATACTATATTTAGCTTATTTAAGAAATATCTTTAAATATCTCAAACGAGTTGTTCACATTGAACCTCACGGTTACCATAAACTAATCAGTTCTCCCTTAAATGACCTATATATATATATATATATATATACACACACACACACACATACACTTGGGATCATTTGGGATTAAGGGTTTTTCGTAAGATCCGTAAGTCCAATTCTCAACCTTTTGATTAGATTTACAATCTGACAATCTGAATATTCATAAACGCTACAAGACTTCTCAAAAATCACAAAATTGTTACCGTGTAACTTTAGACCATTAGATCATTAGTTTATAAAGTTGATCAATAAACATAAATTAGTCTTATGGATCTCATGAAAAACCCTTGTTCTCACGTAAACCCAACCCTACACACACATATATATATATATATATATATTTAACCTGTATGTATATATATATGATGATGAATTTATTGAAAATAATCGTAAAATAGTTACAAATTTTCACATAATTAATCATCTGCCTCTCTGCACATACTTGTCTTCTATATCTACTCTACCTCAGCTTTCTCACTGCTTCATCAAATATATCATCCATGGCATCTTACCAAACCACCTTCCCATTCACACCAACTGCATGTCCATTTTGTCTTACCAAAATTAACAAAAATTCCATCTTTTCATATGTTCCTTCAAATTCCATTCATACCCACTTCCCAAAATTTCATCTAAGCGTACCAATTCATGTCCGGCAACTGATACGGTTGCCGGAAAATACTTTCTCCGGGACCCATCACCATTGTTTGCTGGTGAAGCTGTGGCAGCACTAAACTCCCCATCGACCCATTATTGTTTTCCTCCGTGGTGGCCGTCGGTTGTGCACCCATCGGACTTCCACCGGAAATACTGTTTGTCGTCAGAAACATCTTCGTGTACGCCGCCGGTGACGATGATGAAAGGAGATTCGAAGTGGAAGCAATGTTGTTGTTGTTGTTGTTGATGTTATCGTTGTCATCATCGACGTTGGAGTTTAGCATGTTGTCAAATAAACTAATGTTGTTGTGTTGGTCATGATGATGATTTTCCAATATGATATTGTTATACCCTGTGCAGCCGCCGGCGCCGGTGGGTTTTATAATACCCTGATGGTGGTTGAGTAACCGGCACGGCGGTGGAGATACTTGTAGCATGCCGTTTATGGTGAGGTCACCGCCGGTGCTGCCACCATGATGATCACCTTCCATTGGTCTCTGCATATTGCTTTTCTTGTAGATTCGACATAAAACCCAATCATCCAACTGCAAATTATATCAACCCCCAAAATATTTAGAAACACATACATACATACACACATATATATATACATACATATATTGGGGAACATTCAAATAAAAACCACGCAATTTATAAAAATCGTGAAAACCTCGTTCAACCAATCATAATTTTTTATTTTGTTCATTTTTTTTTGTAATTATGAGAAGTTGATAAACCATTTTTTTGTGTAGGGTGTTAATCATGAATAATATCATCTTTATTATTTTAATTTTAAAGAAATACATGAAACAATTTCATTAAAATTTCATCAAATATTATATGAAACAATTTCATAACCATATATGAAACAAATTCATCAAAAAAGTATTAGATTAAACAATTTAATGAAAAAATTTCATAAGATTAAACAATTAAATCGATGTATGAGGGTGGTTTGTACGGTTTTTACAAATGAGGATGATTTTCATTTGATCGCTCCTCTACATACATATATATACATATATATACCCATGAATCTTCTCATATTTTTACAGTAATTTTTGGAAATTAAACATGTTAAATTAAAAGTTTTGAACAACTTCATAAACCAAAACCACCACTATATACATGGTCACATGATAATTGAGTAACATCCTTGGTTTTTTAAATATTATGAATGTGTGCGTATAAGTAATTTATAAATACTTTGTTTGGTATACACATGTACATACAAGTAATTTGTAAATAATTTGTCACGCATGCACATGTACATAACATGACCACGTGCATAAAGACCAAAAAACATCTTCAATTACTTATATACACACACCATCTAGATCAATGGTTACTAAAGTCTTTCTCAATGTTTCGTTTTCTTAGGGGTTTATCCATGAACTTCCCTCCCTATCCCTATATATGTATACACACACATATATAGAGGGAGGTTCGGAGGAAAACCTCAAAAAAATGAAAAACTTAGGAACACCCCCGTAACCATTCATGTGGACAATATGCACATGTACATACTGATAATTGAATCAGTTTTGTGGTTTTTACACATGTGGGCATGTTATGCACATGTCGATTTATGAGTTTTGAATAATTTCATAAACGAAAACCACCGCTATACACACACACACACATATATATATATATATACACACGTGTGTATGTGTGTGAGACGAACCATCATGTAAGAATATGAGTTAAGGTGAGAAGTATAAAAAAGAATATGAAGGCTTATCACTTTTAATCTCACCCTAATTTATAAATTGCGCTTGATACAAGAATTGATCAAAAGTGGATCATTTTTACCCTTTTCATTATAACTTTCATCCTCACTAAACCTAACCATATATATATGTGTGTATGTATATATATGTATAGATATATATATATATATATGAGATTATATATTAATCTTATATATATATATATATATATATATATATATATATATATGAATGATTACATACCCTTAAAGAGCCTTTATGTTTTGCAGGATCGCAGCCAGGAGGTTTGCAGATGGATTTATTATCAATGAGTCGATACTCATGCATGATCCAGTTGGTCTTCACACCTTTCGGTGGTTTACCTCCATAGAAAACCAGAGCTTTCTTCACCCCAACTTTCTGTGTTCCGCCGGCTGTCAACACCGGTTTATCAGTTCCGGTGGCTTTCCAGTACCCTGACGTCGCCGCCCGGTTTGGCCTTGCTCCGTTTGGATACTTCCGGTCTCTAGGGCTGAAGAAATACCACTCTTGTTCTCCAAACGCCGCCTTTGCTGTTTTCACAGAAATTTGGACAAATTAAACCCTAATCTTATCAAAACAGAGATCCTTGAACAAAGAAGATGATATACATATATATATGTATATATACGTGTATATATATACATACATATATACGTATATATATACATACATATATACGTATATATACACAAACGGAGATTTTTCAAGTGGTGGTACCATTCAACTAAATGAAACAAATATACTCATATTTTTCATAAAATCATCATTAGTTTGTTGGTTAGTTAATTACGTTTTATACGTGATGTCATGTGTTCAAGTATTTTATTGAAATTTTTTTAAAAGACGTAAAAAATATGAAATTAAAAGCTAAAAATTAAAAAAATAACACTAATGGGATTCAAACCCAGGTCTTAGATGGAAGAAAATCCTTACAAACCAACTCCAAAACTTGTCTGCTCTTTATAATTTCAAAATATATACAGTGACATTTCTCACGATCATGTAATTTTTTACATAAGACGGAGGAACAAAACGGACGTCCCACCACAAAAACCCTAGGGTTCATTCACTGAAAACTGTAAAAAAATGAAAAATTGAAAAACATCTTGATAACCGTTCATCATGATGATATGCACATATGTTTAAAGTAATTTGTAAGCAATTTGTCCGCTATTTGTATAACATGGACATCTGCATAAAAATCAAGCATCTTCAATTACTTATATATACATACCGTCCACACAAATGGTTATCGGTTTTTTCTCACTTTTTCATTTCCTTTTGGTTTTTCCCCATATCAAACTCCCTCTCTCTCTATAATATGTGTATATATATATATATATATATATATATATATATATATATATATATATATCAGCACACAAACCTGGAAGCTCCCATGGATCAAACTTATAGAGGTCAACTTCTGCTATGATGGCCACCGGAAGTGGGATAGCGGCGGCCTTTTTCTTCAGGTAGTGAACCACCAACTCTTCATCGGTGGGATGGAAGCGAAACCCCGGAGGCAGCTGCGGTTGTTGTGATGACGTGGATGAATCAGTACTTTCCATGCTTAAAAACTACTCCGATCAGTCGTTAAACCTTCAGAACTGATCGGCGACGATCACCAGCATGCTACCGCCGGCGACGGAGAGAGAGAGAAACAGGGAGGGGGAGAGAGAGAGAGAGAGAGAAAGAAAGAGAGAGAGATATAAGGTGAAGAAGTGTAGACAATACGTCAATACGGCCCATGGTATTTATGATGGGGGTGAACCGTACATGATCAAGTGTAGTCCGCCGTTAATACGAGGATTGTGATTTTTATCAGTGATATAGCGCCACGTCATAAATAAAGGGTAAATCGGTCATTACGCGAATACTGTCGTAAGGTTTACAAGAGATTACGGTTGTAGACAATAATGACGTAAGACGGATTTTGGCGACTGAAATGTTAGCCAATGAAATGGTGACACGCCTGACCGTTATGTGCCACGTGTCAGATGTAAAATGGATGACGGCGTGAAACGTAGTGGGGACCAGTAAGGAAGAGATCTTTTATGTGCCAGATATTTATGGACGGAACGAATTTTTTTAAAGAAGTTTTAAAAGATAAGAATTTTTGCTCCATTTATTTGTTTAATTTGAATTAAAAGTTTGATTATTACCGATTGGTTCAAATTATATGAAAAAATAATGTATTTTAACTTGATTCCTATTTTGAATAACGTACTTTTAAAACTTTTATTATGGTACCTTGCGGTACGCGAGTCTTTCTCCTCCTAGTAGGTCAGGGATTCAAACATCACATAAGATAAGAAGGGTGTATGAGTTTATTTGTTACATTTATCGTAAAAAAAAATTTTAGCTTCCTTGAGTTGCATCATTTGACCCATCACATGTATTAAATTTGTGTATTTTTCACTTTTATAAGCTAATGATTTTTACATGGAAAAAGTCTAAAAAATTCCAATAGATTTTAGTATTTTGAATAATTAAGTATTTGGACAATTTTTTTGGAATAAATAATTCATTGGACAATCCAAAGCCTATTAAATAAATCCTTGGACATTCTAAAACTTGTTAGATAAATCCTTATGACCTATAAAATTGATTAATGTGATAAAATAATGAAAAACACTTGGAAAAAAATAATGGTTGATGAAATTTATTTTAATTTAAAATAAAAAATATTATGTTTTTCAAATTAAAAAATAAAAAAAGAATTTAAAAATGATTACTAATTATATTTATTTTTAATTAAAAAATATATACCTACTAA
>NC_037544.1:1804476-1807718 GCF_001531365.2 Cynara cardunculus var. scolymus
CGTAAGTACAACTTATTAAAGCTCCATATCTGAATTCGTGTAACTAATTCCAGATAAACATAATCAAATACAAGATAAACATCTTATTTTAAATATAAAAAATCTAAAATATAATTAGATTTTACATTTTTTATATTTAAAATGAGATGTTTATCCTGTATTTGATTATGTTTATCTGCAGTTAGTTACACGAATTCAGATATGGAGCTTTAATA
Organism: Cynara cardunculus var. scolymus; assembly: GCF_001531365.2. NCBI lineage: Eukaryota > Viridiplantae > Streptophyta > Magnoliopsida > Asterales > Asteraceae > Cynara > Cynara cardunculus. The sequence goes on from NC_037544.1 coordinate 1,804,692, forward strand.
AGTTGTGCTTACGCACAATCTACTTGTAATCTTGAGTTTTAAGTAATATGCATTAATAAACAGTATTTTATGCATAAAAAATGGTTTTTAAGAGTTTTTGTCAAATACTTTATAATATAGTATAGATAAATTGATTCACGTACAAGTTATAACTAAGATTCATATGTTCACATATGATTTTAAACTGATTCAGAATCTTGTTTATAAATTTGAAATTTATTCATGTAGTAGTTATGAATAATATTCACGTGATTCACATGTTCAAATATGAACCAATGAAAAATATCGTTGTTCGTATTCATATATGAGATGTAGGTACATGTGATTTAATTTGATTATTATATTATAAAGTCGACAATGATTTCAAGGTGAGAAATTGAATAAAAAATCGATAAATATTAATATCTAAAAAATTTGGGAAAAGTCTAAAAAAACCAATGAACTTTAGTGTTTGGAATGATTAAGTCCTTGAACAATTTTTTGAAACAAATAAGTCCTTAGACATTCCAAAACTTGTTAAACAACTCATTGGACTTTCTAAAACATATTATATGCATTCTTATGACCTATAAAACTAATTATCATAGTAAAATAATGGAAAAAACATGAAAAAAAACCAATGAACATTCATATTTTGAGTGATAAAGTCCCTAAACATTTTTTGAACCAAAAAAAGTACTTATATTGTATAAAATAAAATAAAATATACCAAAAAAGTACTTACGTTTAAAAAAGATAATTGATGAAATTTATTTTAATTAAAAATAAAAGATATTATGTCAATGATTTTTAAATTAAAAAATAAAAAAAGATTTAAAAAATGATTACTAATAAAATTTATTTTAACTAAAATAAAAAATATATTTTATTTTTAATTAAAATAAATTTCATCAGTAATCCTTTTAAAACATTTTTTTTTATTTTTTAGTTTGAAAAATCACTGACAGAATATATTTTGTTTTTAATTAATATAAATTTCATCAGTAATTCTTTTAAATGTAAATATTATTTTGTAAATGTAAGTACTTTTTTGGTACATTTGTTTCATTTTATAGATTTAAGTACTCTTTTGGTTCAAAAAATGTTTAGGTACTTAATCGTTCACAATATGAAAATCATTGGTTTTTTTTCCAGACTTTTTCCATTATTTTACCACATTAACCAGTTGTATATGTCATAAGTATGTATCTAACAGGTTTTCGAAAGTCCAATGAATGATTTAATATGTTTTGGAATGTACAAAAACTTAATCATTTCAAACACTAAAGTCCATTGAGTTTTTTTTTTTTATACTTTTCTTTTTTATATTTATCATGTAGAAAATTAAGGAAGTTCTTGTTCACTCAATGTGGAAGGTTACTTACATGAATTACTATATGACTTTGGGGCACAAGTTATTGTTAAGATAACATACAAACACCTTAACAACGTCTGTGAGCCATTTCTCTTACTTTTTTGGTAACTGCAACATTGAAATCAGTGTCGTACAACAAAAACTGAACTAAAAACCTCTTGTTTTATGAGATGATAATCAATATCGATGACTTGTTAAATCAAACAGAAGGGCAATTTCAAGATTGGGAGAAATTGGGGCCCACAACGTGTCGTTCTTGTTCCCTTTTGAACCGTGGTATCGAAACATTTTGATATACTTCCTTTTTATCCTCCAACACAAATAAACTTGTCTTGACCTCCCCTGTTTTTTATACCTTATTATCGATGTGTTCATCAGTCTGATTTACGATGATTTACACAAACGCCAATTCACATTAACTGAACAGATTTTCTCTTTTATGAGAATACTGACGTACCCGCAATTTGTTTATCTTAAATACTGAAGTTTTTTTTAACTTAGATACAGTCTGCAGGTTTTATTTTGTGTTTTTAATAAGGAGTATTTTGAGCATTCAATCTGTATTTTAACTCTTTTCAAATAATTAGTGTTCTCTAAACTCGATATTAAATATTTATTTTTTCTCGCAGAATTATGATATTTTCTCTTATCGATATTTATGTTAAATTACTTATTTACCCTTTGTGACTTTCAACTTAACTAATAATATTTATTTACATCCATGATATCATTTAATGTTATTTTTGTGTGCAAAATATTATCATTTTGTCCGGTATTCTGGCGTTCATTCAAAAGAAAATTGATTAATTTGTGGTAACCGTGAAATTCAATATGATCCATTTTTTTGAGATATCTAAGAATATTTCTTAAATAAGCTAAAAGGGTAATATAATAATTCTATTTTTGACAACTAATCAAAATATTCAATTAAAATTAGTTACCTAGATTATCAATTACCTAATACACATCGTATTTTAAAAAAATTTGTGAATCAAAGTGTATCATAGTGATAACGTTCACAATGTTTCACGTGTATCACAATGTATTTTCTTTGTTTTATGAAATGTATCATAGTGTGCATTTTTGTTATTTTCATTGTTTCACAAAGGGTATCACATTGTGCATCATGTATGTATATCTGGATATCACAGTGAATATACGAGTTTGTATCTTATGTTCACATAAGATTCATCAGAATAAGGTTCATCGAATAAGATTCGCCGGAGAGAGGAAAGATGAGAGATGAGAGGGGATATTTATAAAATCCTAAAATGCCCTTAGTTATTATTTCAAGTTAAAATTACCAAAATATTAATTTTTTAATTTAATCTTTGATTTGTAGTTGAGCTTGGATCTGTTACCACAAACAAAATAGTTCTCATTTTAATTAGGCCATATATATATACATATATATATATATATATGTATGTATAATTTCCAAATTATTTTAATAATTTTGGTTATGAAATTAAGACTTGAGTTAATTGCAATCACATCATAAAATTTTTGTTTCCAACTTTATGCAAATAAAAGAATGGAATCGTGTATTCTGTCTACAACTTCCTTCAAAACTAAAAGGGTTCAATGTACCCACATTTATAATATATACCCTCTTTAATTATACCCCCAACATATATATATATATATATATATATATATATATATATATGGGC
>NC_037544.1:1808528-1815800 GCF_001531365.2 Cynara cardunculus var. scolymus
ATATATATATATATATATATATATTATAATGGTACTCGCGCAATGCAACGAGATACATCTTTCTTATAAAATTTCATTTTATTTTTTGTCTGTTGATATAATATGATTTGTGTGGCTTTGAGAATATATAATGTTTTTACTTTTGAATAAAAATAAAACTGAAAAAAATATATTGATACTAATATCAAATTAACTATTTAAAAGTTCTTGTTTTTTATATAATTTATTTAATTCATTTTTTATTATAATTTAATTTAGATCAAATAATAAAGTAATTTATTTTTGGCTTAACAATAATTTTTTTATAAAGATAATGATTCTATTAGAACTCGATAATTATCCTAGTTATATTTTAGATTTTTTATATTTTAAAATGAGATGTTTATCCTCTATTTGATTATATTTATCCGCAGTTAGTTACACGAATTCAAACATGAACCTTTAATAAGTTGTGCTTATACATAATTTACTTGTAATATTGAATTTTAAGTAATATGCATCAATATACAACACTTCATGCATAAAAATGGTTTTTAAAAGTTTTTGTCAAATGCTTTATAATATAGTATATACATATATTTTGACTTCTTTACACCTTCATTTATAAAAACAACTGATCTTGATTAATATTAATCATATACCCACTAATACAACTTGAAATTGCTTTGATGTATAGTTCAGTTGACAAAAGAGTGAGACAACTTTATCCCAAAAAATATAACTTCAAATAGTTCATCAGTAACACTTAATTTCCGCATTAAACTGATGATATGTAGGCTATGATAAAAGCGTCCTACAAGGTTAGACAACCCCAAAGATTAACGTTTTCAAAGAATTGTCATTTATCGACATTTATAAAGTAATCCAGACGGCAACGATTCCTCTGTTTTATTTATTCATATCATTTTTTCCTTCATTTCATTATTTATTTTTACTAATGTCACGTAAGTCGAAATGACAATCAGATCATCGTAAATTAAAACACGTAAACTGAATTATCTGTTGAAACTAAATCTGACCTAAAATGTTTAGAGATATATCTGAAACTTAAGTTTATACAGCCTTACTACTGATATATATTAAGCAATTCAGATAACACTGAACAAGTGTCGATTGAAAAATCAGAATAAGAAGATGAATAAATAATATTTTATTTAAAATTATATATTTTATTTAAAAATATATAATTTTAAATCAATTCTTATAATTATATTGATAATGGTTGACTTATTGCATCAAATAGTTTTACTTTTGCCCTAAATTCAGGGTTATATTAGTAAATTCAATTAAAATTGAACTACAAGAATATAATTCTAATGATACTAGAAGGTTATTCGCGTAATACAACGAGATGTATCTCGATTTCAATGTTTCATTTTATTTTTTGGTCTCTGTCGATGTTATAATACGAATTTATGTGGTTTTGAGCAAACAATAATGTTTTTCCTTAATAAAATATAAATTTTAAAATATTATAAAATTTTAAAAAATATATAAAAGTTCTCATTTTTTGTGTAATTTCTTTAATTCAGTTTTATTATTATTATTTAATTTAGGTTTAATGACGAAGTAATTTATTTTTAATTTAATAATATAATTTTTATAAAGATAATAACTAAATATTCTGTTAGAACTCAGTAATTATCATAATTATATTTTATATATATTTGAAATGAGAATTTTATCTTGTATTTTATTATATTTATCTACAGTTAACTATACGAATTTCAATATGAAGCTTAATAAGTTTTACTTATGCACACTTTACTTCTAATTTTGGATTTTAAATAATATGCATCAATAAGCAACACTTCATGTATAAAATACAGTTTTTAAAAGTTTTTGTAAATATTTTATAATATAGTATCGATAAATACTTAATTATTAATTTATTTATTCAAGCCTGAAATTAAAAAAATATATATATAAAAAACACAAAAAGACAGAAGGCGAAAATTACGGCAGAAGAAAAGAGGAAAAACACACACATCTCGTATGTATGTAAATGTTATGTAACAAACTCACATAGCATACATGTGACCTAAACATATGCATTCCGTTTAACGTAATCATCAGTACGGGACCTTTTTTTGAGAACTCATGAAATTATGATAATTTTGAAAACTTGTCAATCATGTGTTATTTCATATGATTTTTTTTACTATCTAAGATTGGGATTTAGAATACTGATTAACATATATTTGTTTCACAATTTGTTTGTTTTACATGTACCCAGATCATAATGTGAACATTTTTGACGTATTTGTGAAACAAAAAATACACATAAAAACTTTCATATTGTAGATCGAATACATATTAAATAAACACATAGTGAAACAAATATTTGTTAATCAATGCATTAAATACTATACTTGAACGGAAAAAAATCATGTGAAAGAAAACATTAAGATAGAAGTTCTCATGGATCTCACAAATTTTGGAGTTCTCAAATGGTTTAAACTCCATTATCATTAATTAAATCAGAAGTTACAAAAAACTGTAAACTTACAAATAATTAATAATTTATGTTTTAAACATGAAAAACAATAATTACTTTTATGATTTTACTGTAAGATTTTAAACACTTCTATTAATTACAAAAATCAGAATATTGAAAAAAACCAGTAGTTTTTTTACCAGCTCTCAACTTACTTCTGATTTTCGTATTACAGTGCATAATATACATATAGATATAGATAACACCTTAACGATCCAACGAAAAATATAGAATCAGGGTTTGTTCATATTCTTGAAGAAAAAAGATGTTATTTTGTTTACGATTGACATATCACACGCGTTATTAAATTTACGGATTTAGACACGAAACCTAATTTGTTTTTATCTTAGAAAACGACATTGAAATAATAATGAAATATGAGATGATGACTCGGTTCATGGTCGTCGTTCTATATAAAACTTGGATGTGAGAAAGTTTTGAGCAAGATCTGATTCATAAAACCACCCTATTTATTTTGAATAAAAAAAATAAGTTTTAAGACTTGGGGTTTTTTGACAGTTACTGAATGGTTTGACGCAGAATGATTAAGTGGTCAGAATGATTAAGAGTCTCTAATGATATAATGCAAAATGAAATATAATTGTTTAGTAATTGTTTACAACAAAATTAAGGTGGTAAATGGTTAAAGGAGGCCCATGATACATAATTATTCAGATGGTTTTAGAACCATTAAGAGGCAGACTTTTTTTTACCAAACAATATTCACCTCTTAACGATTCAGAAGCTGCCTCTTAATAGAACTATTAAGAGGTAAACAAACAACCTCTTAATTACAAGGGAATGGGTATGTTAACAAATTGATTTATCTAAATACATATTGTTACTGTTATAACTATGGTTGGGTTCACGTGAGACCAATGTTTTTTCGTGAGACCCGTAAGACCAATTTATATTCATTGATCAACTTTATAAGTTAATGATCTAATGGTTTAAAGTTGTAAGGTGACAATTTTGTGATTATTGAGAAGTCTCGTGACGTTTATAAATGTTCAGATTGTCAGATTATATATCTAATCCAAGGGTTGAGAATTGGTCTTACGGGTCTCACGAAAAGCCCTTGGTCTCACATGATCCCAAGTCGTTATAACTATACAGTAACATTATATTTATCCAATTTAATCAAGTTAAATAAATTACTGATGTTCATTAACAATACCTTATGCTAATCTTATATTTCAGTTATTAAACGTTTCTCTTATTAAAAGTCAGTTGTCGAAATACCTTGTAGGCTCGGAATCGAGAAGAAACTCTGGAGTCCATAAGAGCAACAGAAACCACTTAAAAACAGTTTGACGAAACGCGTCTCTTAGTCCGACAACGTTGATGGATGCGGTGACATTTTGGTAACTTAGGAAACTTCGATTACAAAACTGTTGCCAGACACTGAGGTTAATACAGCTTAACCTCCACCAGACAGTTTAACACACTTTAAATTGACCATGTTAGCATATATAAGTTGACATGAAAATATTCAATCCTGATATAGATTAAGATATCATACCAACCTTGAATATTCATGAATATATGTCAACACCCGTCACAATCTTAACTTGCAATCTCAACACACGTTAAACCATGAAAAGATTAACACATAATAACATATCTTTTTTTTTATTAACCTGGATATCCAACCCGCTATGCGAGCTGACTAATTGCAGGGCTACCACCCGCTTTGCGGGTAGCCCGGAGTCACCGCATTTGAACCTTTGTGGCCACAATGAGATTTTGATTCCTCCTTGGATTTGAACCTGAGACATCTAGACACTTTTGACCTTTGTAGTCCAAGCTCAAACCAATCGGGCACCACCCTTGTGGTTCATAATAACATATCTTAACCTGTAGTAAGGTGTACATTACTGGAAGCCAGCTATTGATAAGGTGGTTCTTATAGTTCTTATAGATTTTGAAGTTCTTATCGGAAGTCAACTATATATATAGGGGTCTTCTTTTATAAAGTTTCTAATTAGTGAGATCTGTAAGATCCAATTTAGACTACAAAAGCCAGTTAAAAATAAAATCTAATTTGATTTTATAAAATCTTCATCCTCTATCCTCTCACCATTACATACACGCACTCCAAAGGGAAAACGTACCAGAAGGTCACAAATTCAAATCCAATGAGAAAAAAAAATCTCATTGTGGCCACGGAGGTTCAAATACGGTGACTTCTAGATATCTGCAAAGCATATTTAAATTTAAATCCCCTTGTGGTACATATTTAAATTGTGCATGTACGTTACAAGAGAGAGGAGAGGAAGATATATATTTATTGAATTTAAATTTTTCCTAAAAAATTGCATTATTATCTCATTTATTATAACATTAATTGACTCATTAATAATCTTAAACTAGTGGCTTGGAATGGATCTCACAGATCTCACAAATACATTAAATATCAGCCCTAGATGGAAAAAGAAACATGTGAAACAATACCTCGGATATCACAATATAGGGTTCTCATTTGATTATGTTCATATATCTGCTGGCCCTTCTTAATCCAATGCATTTGAATCGGTTTTTCAATTCTTTTTTCACAGTTCTCTCCCGATATAGTATATATATATATATACACACACACATAGATAGATAGATATATAGATGAGTGATCAAATGCAAACCGTGCAAATCACCATCATCCGTCGATTTCATTGTTTAATCTTATGAAATTGTTTAATCTTGTGAATTGTTTCATATAATACTTTTTTGAGGAAGTTTTTCATATATGATTATGAAATTGTTTCATATAATACTTAATGAAATTGTTTTACGTATTTCTCTAAAATTAAAATAATGAAGATGGTAATATCCATGATTAACATCATCCACAATAAAAAATAATTAATCAACCTTTCATAATTACAAAAAAATGAACAAAATGAAAAATTATGATTGGTTGAATGAGGTTTGTACGGTTTGTACAAATAACATGGTTTGCAAAGTAAACTTCCTATATATATATATATATATATATATATATATGTGTGTGTGTGTGTGTGTGTGTGTGTGTGTGTGTGTGTGTGTGTGTGGACTTGGAATCATATGAGACAAGATTGTTTTCGTGAGACACGTCGGACAAGTTTTTTACACTTGAAACTTCATAATAAAAAGCTGTGAACGTAACATTCACGGTATTTTTGCTGCGAAAGTAACATTCACGGTGTTTTTGCTGTGAAAGTCCAGCTTCTTTTACCTTCACAGTGTTTTGCTGTGAAGGTTCAAGTGTAAAAAACTTGTCTCGCGTATCTCACGAAAACAGTATTGTCTCATATGAACCCAACTCCATATATTTGTGTGCATGTATTTATGTATCTATATGTATATATGTATGAGAATTGATAACACACCAAAATATAAAAAGTAGGGTCATGGTACCAAAATATACCAAACAAGATAAAATTAGTGGTGTTTAAGCTAATTAAGTAAGTGGGGTATCATCATTTATCTTTTTATTATTTATAATTAATTTAAATATTAATTAAACAAACAATTAACAAAAATGGAAAGGGGTTAGAAGGCATCTTGCTCCATTTTAATTTTTGTAATTAAATTTAAGTGTTCAAGATAAGTGCATTTCACCTCCTTTATTCATATTTTGGTTATGAGATCTGATGTATTTTTTTAAAACCCATAAAATTATGATAACCTTGAGAAGTAATATGTCATATGTTCTTTTAAATAAGTTTTTCATCTAATGTGTTGTTTGTTTACCTCTTAATAGTTCCATTTAGAGGAAACATCTGAACCGTTAAGAGATGAATCTTGTTTAGCAAAAAAAAAAAAAAAGTCTACCTCTTAATGGTTCTAAAACTCTTTATATGATTTTGTATCTTAGGCATCCCTTAACCGTTCAACACCCTAATTCCATTGTAAACAATTACCAAGTAATTATATTTCATTTTGCAGTATGTCATGAGAGTCTCTTAATTATTCTGATCATTTAATCATTCTGCATCAAATCATTCAGCAATTGTCGAACAGTCCCTAAGGGTGCGTTTGGTTTGCGGGATTGGAATGGAATTGGAGGGATTTGGATTTGAAATCCATTCCAATCTTGTGTTTGGTTTGCCAAATTGAAGGGATTTGGAATCTTGGGATTGCATTAAAATCCATTAGACGTGGGTTTTGGAAATCCATTGCAAACTAGCGGGATTTGAAATCCAAATCCGGCCTTCTCCCCATCGATTTCTGTCGATTGCTTCACCCCACGCCTCTCGCTTCCTTCACCCATCGCTTCCCTCCCATCGATTGCTTCACCCACGCCTCCCGCTTCCTTCACGGCTACGCTTCCCTCCCATCGATTGCTTCACCCACGCCTCCCGCTTCCTTCCCGTCGCGTCCCTTGCGAAGCTGTGCCCTAGGTTTGCCTCCTCGCCGGTGCTGTCTTCCTTCCTGTTTGCCGGCATCTCCCATCACTCAACAGGTAATCGATTAACCCATTTTCTATAGCATTAGAAATGCTCGATTCTGGTCTGCATTTTGGGGTTTTAATTTGATAATGCATATTCCATAAAGAGAATAGAAAATGCACAAGGGTTCTCCCTGTTGGAAATTGGAAAGAACTTGTTGATAATGCATACTTACATACAACAACATTACGCCATAAAAGGACATAAGAGAATATAACTTGTTGATAATGCATAATAGTCACTGTTACTGCACTTGTTGATAATGCATACTTACATACAACAACATTACGTCATAAAAGGACAGAAGAGAATAGAACTTGTTGATAATGCACAATAGTCAATGTTACT
>NC_037544.1:1816805-1818026 GCF_001531365.2 Cynara cardunculus var. scolymus
AATGTTGTCTCCCTTTGGATGACTATGGTTAAAAGACAAACGGATGAACAACAAATTGGATACTATTCTTCAAATGTGGACCGATCCTCAATAATGCATAGGTATATTTATGAGAGTGACACTATGTCCATCTCGCAAATTAGGATGACTCGAGCGTGTAGGTATGACGAGTCAAAATAGAAATTATAGAGTTTGGACGAATATTGAAGAAACAAAACTCGTTGAAGCTTTACTTACTATGGTGAATACGGGAGCATTTAAAGCTGATAATGGCTTTAAATTGAGTTATTTAACATTTCTTGAGCAATCGCTAAAAGAATCTTTGCCGGGCTCCGGGATTTTAGGGAAACCACAYATCGAATCAAAGTTAAAAATAATGAAGAAAGATTGGACTATTGTGCATGACATGATTAATGGTTCATATACTAGTGGCTTCGGATACGATAGTGTGAAGCATTGTGTCGTTGCGGAAGACCAAGTTTGGGAGTCGGATCTTCAGGTACATGCTCAAAAGAACTTGGTATTTATATTTGCATTATATATAATCATAGTTATATGTATATTTAATAATTTCTATTATGAAATAGGTCCATAAAGGGGCRGGAAAATGGAAGAACAAACCATATCCTTTTTATGAGGATCTTTGTATTGTATTCGGAAAAGATCGTGCCACAGGAAATAGAGCAAGAGATTTTGTTGAGGCGGAACAGGAGGCGCGTACAGAAGATCAAACACAAAACCTGAATGACGAGTCCGATGACGTAATTGCAACTAGCAATGTTCAAGGTGGGAATGCAAATATGCAATCTGAAGAAACTTCAACTGYGCGTCGTAAGAAGAGAAAACGTCAAGTAGATCCCATGGCTGACGGATTTAGTAATGCGGTTACTAAACTTGGAGAAACTTTGGAGAAAATGGCGAACAAACTTAGCAGGGGTGTAGAACGAGACGACRAAATTGATRAGAAACGTTCGATGATCACTCCTGAGATATTAAAAATGCAGACGTTGGCCCAACGGGATAAGTATAAARCAATTTCATTGATAAGAGACGATCCTGAAAAGGTGAACACGTTTTGGGATTTCCAAGAAGCGGACAGGGAAGGTTATGTCGATTRGGTTTTAAATGGATGAAAATTTTGGTGGGTAAATATGTGGTTTTGAGAGAACAAGTTGGTAGTTAAATGTGGGTAAATTTTGGTGGGTAAATATGTGGTTTTGA
>NC_037544.1:1818106-1834406 GCF_001531365.2 Cynara cardunculus var. scolymus
GTGGGTAAATATGTGGTTTTGAAAGAACAAGTTGGTAGTTAAATGTATATGTCAATGTTAGTATCAAATATATATGTATTTTGAAATGTTTGTTGATTAAATATGTATTTTGAATGAAAATGTTTGTTGATTAAATATGCATTTTGGATGAAAATGTTTGTTGATTAAATATGCATTTTGGATGAAAATGTTTGTTGATTAAATATGTATTATGGATGAAAATGTTTGATTGTTAAATTTTTAGGTTTGTTGGTTAATTAGATAGATTTAAGAAAATGAAAGAGGTTTGGTGATTAAAACCCTTACAAAAAAAAATCTAAATCTAAATCCTACAAACCAAACAGAGGAATGGATTTCACATCAAATCCAAATCCTGCAAACCAAACACAGAAATGGATTTTAAATCCAATCCAATCCAAATCCCTCCAGGAATCCAAATCCCTCAGAAACATTCCGGCAAACCAAACGCACCCTAAGACTATGATTTAAAATATTGATTAACATTTATTTTCCTCATAATGTATTTGTACGCATATATTTATTTCATAATGTGGACCCTTTTCAGCTGTTTTTGAAACAAAAGCTGGACATAAAAAATTGCGTGTTATGAACCACATACATATGAAACAAACACATTGTGAAATAAATATATGTTTATCAATACATTAAATTTTTTTTATTAACCTAGATATCCAACTCGCTATGCGAGATGACTAATCCCAGAACGACCATCTGCTTTGCAGATATCCAGGAGTCACCGCATTTGAACCTCCGTGGCCACAAGGGGATTTTTATTCTTCATTTGGATTTGAACCTGAGACCTCCAGGTACTTTTGACCTTTGGAGCCAAACTCAAACCAATCAGACACAACCCTTGTGGTTAAATGTTAGTATTATATAAGAAAAAAATCATGTAAAACAATACCTTAAGAAAAAAAAAATTCTCTCAATTATAATAATATACGAAGTTCTCAAACAATTAAATACTTAAGATCCCTATCAATAAATATAAAATCCATTTTTTTCCCAAAAAGAATAAAATAAAAAATAAACCAAAAAAATTAAAAAGCGTAATAGGCCCATACAATTAAGGCCCAAATAAAAAGAAGCCCATTAGACCACCAACATAAGGGCCCATACAAATGCCAATTTGAAATTTATTTGAAGGTCATAAAAATAAGTTTCAAATTGGCTTTTTGGGTTACATGTACTGACTATTAACAATTATCTGTAGTTTGTTCTGTCCGATATCGCAGGGACGGACCCGATTTTTTTTTTCAAATTGTGTCATCTTCAATTCATTGTTTTTCATATGTGAGGTCATGTGTTAATGTCTTTTATTATAGATCTGAAATTAAAAGTTAAAAACTAAGAAAATGACACTAACATGATTCGAACCCAGGTATGTGGTTAAAGAAAACTCTTGCAAACCAACTCTACCAAAAAAAAACTGTGTTCTCATTGTAGTTTCAAAATATACATGATGACACAAAACAAATTATTAATCTGGCACTTTTCATGACTCTATAATTTTTTACACTACGATGGATGAACAATACGGTGGCACTGGCCACCATATGCTCTACATTGAATCTGTCCATGCAATAATGATGCCCCATTAATGCGGCCTACGCTTATAGCCACATCCATCACATCATTTGTAAAAGGTGTCATATGTAACTACAGTTCATCCAGCCATAAAAAATATAGCATGCTGATGAATATCTCGTTTCAATGAACATCCAACATCACTAGCATGCCTAACAAACATATCAAAACACCGCATGCTCAATGAATGACGTAATCGTACTTAGAAAAATCGGATACATGTGTGTATCTGACATCAAAAACCAAAAGTCGCGTGAATTAATGTAGTTTTTGTACGGTCTCTTGCTCGTTCTCATTCCTACTCATACATTAAGCGCATACCTTGAGTACTTGTGTACTACGTTCTTTACAGTCATAAATACTGAAAGCAACAATCAACCAATCTTCATATACTTAGGGACTGTTTACTAAACTCTTACCGGGTTGGTGTTTATCTTTTGTAACTTATGGGTCGTTTACCAAATGTTTACCCCGATAAGCGTTTATCAAGTCACATTACTTTATTGGATGAGTATTGCAAAGACCAAGAATCTTACCCGGTAAAAGCAAGACAAGGACCAAGAGTCTTACCCGATAAGTGAGGACGACGACTCTTACCACGGTTAGTGCTTACCGGGTAAATTGTTACATACGGTGTTGTTTTTGTTGACTAAAATTTTACCCGGTAAGTAAACGATAATGTTTAATTTCACCAGTAAACGCTTACTGGGTAAGTGTTTAGGTAAACGGCCCCTTAAACTCAATATAACCCAAATTATAAGGTTTTTTTTAGAAACCTTAAAAAAATACTTAAAGTGAGGTAACTTAAAACATAATTGATACCAAATTAGGTCAAACGGTATTTATTGGGTTGGAACTGGGTTACAATAATTTGAACTTAGCCCGATGAAATCTGATACTTTTCTATACTGCGGATCTAATATGAAGTTATTGATTAATTTATGTACATTAAACATCAGATAAACTTGTACTTAGGTATATTCAAAATTATATTACAATTTAAATCATAATTTTACTTTCTTATTTGACTTTCAACTTTTATTTGAGTTTGTTAGTCTTATTTGTATGTTCTCATTTTAATTTTACTTCGTTTAAACAAAATATTTATCTTAATTGTAAAATGATGTACCAATGTTTCAACCTGACTAACCAAACCTAATCTGTGCGGTTTGGATCGGGTTGAGATTTTCAAACTGCAAATATTGGGTTGGGTTATTCAAATGGCTTTAAAACATCCAACTTAACCCATGTATAACCATATCTGACCACTGACCACCACAACCGAAGCATTGAAACGACAGTGTTCAATCATCGGTTAGGTCATTTTACAGTCATTCTTTTGCAAACAATATTATAGTTCAATACCAATTAATCTCAACTTTTGGTAGAACAAACAACAACTACTTCGAATAATGGGGCTCGAAATCAAAGTTCACTTTTCGATTCACGAATCAATGTCGTTGAGAGGTGTTTTCGAACACGCCTTAACTACTGTCTCACAAAGTATATTAGAGCCGCCTCTTTTGTTACATATACTGACTATCAACCATTATATGCAGTATTTTGTCGTCCAATACCGGCACCCTGGTAATAAGGCCCACACTTATGAATGTCCAACGTCACTAGCATGCACAAAATTTTTATCAAAACGCAGCATGCCCATTAAATACCACGATTACACTTAGAACAATCGCACACATGTGTGTATCTCACATCCGAAACCAAAAGTCACGTGCGTTAATCATGGTTTTATATACATCAAGCACATACTTTGAGTACTCGTGTTACATTTGTTATACTCGTAACTATAGAAATGCAATCAGTCAATCCTTAGTTACCAGATAAGTGCTTACCAGACGTCACTTACCTTATCGAAATAACCGAAAATCTTAGCATGTAAGAGGCATAGTAAAAACCAAGAATTTTACCCTGTAATTGAGTCAGAAGACTCATAACCCGGTAAATAATTACCAGGTAAAATACGCTTACCAACAATACATTTTGATGGTTTAGAATCTTACCCGATAAAATAAGTGGGGGAGGTGACTCTTGTCAATAGATATTTACCGTACAAGTGTTTGGTAAATCGTCTTTTAATCAATTTTAATTTCTGATATTAACTAAATATCTAATTAAAACAAAAATCAAATTAAATAATTAGTAATTAATTACTAACCGGCCCAAAACACTTAACTCAATATAACCCAAATGAGTTATTTGGCCCATTTTTGCTGGCCTAGGCAGATGATTAGGGCTTTTGGCCCAAAACCGCCAACCACGTGCGTGACGCGGACCTTTTTTCTCTAGGCATAATGATTTATTCTGTCCGTTGGGAAACCCGGTTCACCTGCCCCGTTCGGGATTGGGGATTCTCCATAAAAACGGGTACTGGGTCCGGGGCCAGGGATCCCGGTCATGTTGAAAACCGGGGCCGGGTAATGTACTTTCCAACTTGCCCCGTCCTCCTGTGTATATATATTAATTAAATTTTTTTTTATATGTGTTATATAATATATCATATTCTTCAACCAATTTTGACCATTTATTGTTGAACCGGGGATTGATCGAGGGTAAACCAGGGGTGGACTGCATATAGATCCAAAAAAAAAACCGGGGACGGGTTTCAGTTCCTCGTACCCGCAGGGGACACTGGGGCTGGGGCCGGCAATTGCTTTTTCCGCCCTATTGTCATGCCTACTTTTCTCCCTTACCAATAGGATGCTCATTAGTTGGGTTGATCGGGTTGAAGATTTTGAACAACTGAACGTAATGTTTACGGTTTGCAAAATCTCAACTCAAGCTAATCCAAAGTGCAACCCAACCCATCCCGTACAGATCGGTCGGGTTAATCGGGTTGATACATTAAAATATTTTCCCATCTTTAAAAATGTTGTTTTCTCTACTTATAATTCCCTTTTTCATTATTAATCATTTGGTATTGCTTACTCGTCTCCTTAAATCTTAAGTACATTAAATCATATTAAATCCAAGAAATAAAAGAATATCGGGTTTATCGGGTTGGGATGAGTTAAAACGATCGTAACCCAATTCCACCATAATACATATGGTTTAAAGATTACAACTTGATTAGACATCGGGTTTGCTTCAGGTTGAGTTATTTCACGTTGTGTTGGGTTGGGTTGGATTGGCTAGGTTGGTCAAGTTGTTTGGGTTTTTGAGCACCCCTACTGACTAACCACGACCAACAACATCCGACTGACGGTTTTCAACCGCCGGTGAACTACGTGGACGACCACCTGTAATGTGGTGACTCATGGGCTACCCACAGGGACCAAAACAACAATAAAATGTAAATCATAAGTACGGAAATAACAAAAAATATTGATCATAGGAACGAAAATTGAAATTTATAAACCATAGTAACGAAAAACACTGTTTACTCTTAATTGTCTTTTTTTTTTTGTAAAAGTAAACGTTATGGAGATAACATAATTTATTGCATAATTGCAAATATCTGCTATCCAATTACCCAGAAAAAATATTATACCTGTTAAAGTGTTAATTATTATATATTTTACGTTCGTGGATACTTTTATTTGTTTGAATAGTCTGCATTTTCGTTTAGTAGACTTCCAGTCACGATGATTAAGATATGTAGTTGACGATGCATAAAACGTATGAATGTAACACATAATGACAAAACAGAATTGATAGAATGTACAGTATGTGACTCTCGGTTAGCTACTTTTTTATGGGGTGATTTGTACTTATTATGTATTTCAACTAGTGACGGCCAAAAAGTGGTCCCGGGCCGGGCCGGGCCGGTCCTTACCAGTCCCAGGCCTCAACAATTAGGCATGGCAACGGGGAGGGGATGGGGTGGGTTTTGTAATCCCCGGCCCCGGTTTTTAGTAACATCCCCCGGCCCCGGTCCCCGACGGGTACGGGGATTAACATCTCGTCCCCGGTCAAACCTCTATCAATCCCCGGTCAAAACTGGGTCAAACCCCATTAAAAATATCCCTTAGTTTGAGTCTACCGGGGATCCCCGGCCTCGGGACTCGTTTTAGCGGGGAATCCCCGTCCACGTTCGGGTCGGGTGAATCGTGTTCCCCACTAGGTCGGGGCAAATCACCATCCCTACTCAACAGATCCGACCATAGCCAGGACCAGTCCCGATCGAAAAAGGTGAGCCCAGTCAAGCTTTATTGTAACCGGTTATGGGCTACTGGTCCCGGTCATTATAAAAATAATACATTTTTTTTAATTTTTTTAATGATATATATTTTTAGTTACATTATAAAATTTGTAATTGAGTCACTCAAATATACTTTTAAAATGCATTTTATTATAATTAAAATTACATTGTCTTACAAAACATAATAAAATACCAAAATTTGTCCCAATCCTCTGGCGGTCCCAGGCCAGTTTGGCCATCACTAATTTCAACCGCTAGCAAACAAAAATAGAAAATAGAGTTGCTAATGAAAGTTCTTATGAGATACTCGTTTAAAATGCAACTAATGACGTGGCAATTCAATTAATTTGATTTTTCGCTTGTTTTCAAGCAGTTTAAAAGGTTTGACGTGATTTAACGTGGAAATTTTCATGGCTTTTTATAAATCTATTGGAAATGGTTCAAATGTAAACAACACTTATGATTTACCCAAATACGATAACAGCTATAAGTAAAGGTGTTCGTTGACCCAACCCAAACCGTACGGGTTGGTCGGGTTAGTCGAGTTGATACTTTGGTACATTAAAATATTCTTTTAACCTTGAATATGTTACTTTTCTATTCATAATAATTTTTTCATCATCAACCATTTGATACAACTTATTCAAACTTCTTATATATATCACATTCAATTAATTTTTTCAATTTACATATACATGTTCACAGTTACTGAGCTTATATATGAATGAGTTATATAGAGATGGAGAATAAATTGAAAATATGTATATATGAAGAGTGGACGTAATAGTGTAATTGTTTAATGTATATTATTTGAACTCAACAATCATATTAAATCCATAAATAAAATGATGTTGGGTTCATCGGGTTGCGTTGAGTTCAAATAATAGTAACTCAATATCAACCCAATACCTATGGTTTAAATTTTTTACAACTCGATTAAAATTCATATTGTTTCGGGTTGAGTTATTTCGCGTTAGATTGGTCAGGTTTTTGAGCACCCCTACCTGTAAGTCAATCATTTTGTTGTAAGCCATGTTTTTAGAAAACTTGATGTAACATAATTTTAATAAATATTTACCTTGTTTTAAGTCATGATTTTAACTGGAAAAATTACAAATCACATAATAAAAAGACAAAGTTGATGATCGTGGACAAGATCATCACTGATTCCAATTTATCAGAACATTATCATATCATTATCACATAATAAACAGACAGAGTTCATGATTATGGACACGATCATCATTGATATCAATTTTTCACAACATTATCACATAATTATCATAGCAAAATTACGTCATAAGAAGTGTTTGCTTTATCGAAACATTATCACAACAAAATCACATCATTATTACAAGATTATTTATTCAGTAAAATAAATGACACACAGTAAACGCTTAATAATCGTTTCGTAAATAGTAATAATTATTCAAAGTATTAATAAATAAATCAATTACTAAATTTCCAGAACTAGACATTAATTGAAATTTCAAGCAACCAAAGATTGTTTTCTCTACTATCTACATTGAACGCATCCTAACCAAAAACCCTTTGACTACGTCTACATTCAACTTTGACTTTTGGGTTCATGGTGCACCTAACCCAAACCCATGTCTATTTTCCCACCAAACTCCTAAAATCTTACATTCCAACCCCCCAAGGAATCACCTATTTACATTCCCACCCCTCTACTTATTAACATCTCTGTTTTTTCATTTCATTTCATTTTCACAGCCTATACCCGGAGCTACTCGGTTGGGTCGGGTACCGGATAGCAAATGGGTCGGTTGTGTTCATTAAGCTCTGTGAAAAAAAGTAACCGGAGTTCTCCATTCTCTGACTTCTGATTCCGGTTACCGCTTCGGATTCCGGCGATCGACCGTATTTCATGTGCATGTTGAATGTTGGATCAATGGGGATTGCATTTGGCGGATTGTTGTTGTTGATTCCATCTTGTGATCCGAATACGGTTACATTTGTCGTCCACTCGTAGTTACCGTAATCGTATCTTTGAACATCGACCTTCTGATCTTCTTCTTGAAACGACTTCATGGTGTTGTTCGCCGGAAAGTTCAGGAACTTGTCGTCAATCGCCGGAAGTGAATCGAGAACATCGTCAAACTGGGAAGACGATGAAGAAGAGGAGTTATGGCTCTGGTCTGTGCTTGGACCACCGGATATTGTTTTCTCGGCGGCGGAATTCTTCTTGTAAATCCGACAAAGCACCCAATCATCCAACTGTAAAAGAAAAGAAAAATCTTTCAGTTTGTTTTTAAGCTATTTTTTTTATTAACCTGGATATTCAATCTGCTATGCGAACCGATTAATCCCAAGACGACCACATGCTTTGTAGATAACCCAAAATCATCGCATTTAACCCTCCGTGGCCACAAGGGAATTTTTATTCCTCCTTGAATTTAAACCTGATACTCCAGAGTTGTTTGTTTTTTAAGATTCACCGGTGATCGTTAAATAGCATAATCATTAAGACTGTTTGTTTTTGTAAATTAATAGATGTCTAAATCTGTATAATTATTTAAATATTATAATGTTGAATTTATATACATTTATATAATTTCAAGGTTAATCAATTAAGAAGACAAATAAGAGGTTATAAGAGAAGAGTAAAACATAAATATCTCTGAGAATTTATAAAAAAGGTCTGATGGGTCGTTTGGTTGATTTTCAAAAAGTCATGTATGGATAAAGTAGTGCGGATTAATTTGTTTGTATAGATTGAGAAGGTTTTTGTTTGAATGGATGACAAACTTGTTTTTCTATATAAAGCTTGTTTACCGAGCCACTGCTATATAAATTAAGCCACTGCCAAATATGGTCTTGTCTAGCTAACCAAATAAGCTATGAAGCCATTAAGCCCGTTAAGCCGCTTAATAAACAAGCCTTGAATGACCCAACCGCTTACCAATTCAGATTCCATTGCAAAAAACATCGGGTCGGAGCTTCACTTACCCTGGAGCTATTATTTTTTTTCGGAGGCTCCGAAAGCCTGTATTCATGCATGATCCAATTAGTCTTCGATCCTTTCGGAGCTTTTCCAACGTAAAACACCAAAGCTTTCTTAATTCCAACCTTCCGTCCTTCCGATATGATCACTTTATCAGTTCCGGTGGCTTTCCAGTAACCCGACCCGGCAACTCTATTGGGTCGTGACCCATTTGGATACTTTCGATCTCTAGGGCTAAAAAAGTACCATTCTTTCTCCCCAAACATCGCCTTACCTATCAACATTCAATCAAATTCCACCATTAATCAATCAAATTCTCTCAAAGTTCATAAACAAAATCACAATCGGAAAACGACGAAACTTACTCGGTAACTCCCATGGATCAAACTTATACAAATCAACATCTCCGATGATCTGAAGCGCAAAATCATGTCCGGCGACTTTCCGGCAAAGGTACTTCACCATAAGCTCTTCGTCGGTAGGGTAAAACCGGAATCCGGGAGGTAATTTCAGTTGAGTCATCGGATCCGTCACCGGCACCGGCACCCCCATCGCTCGATTTGCAGAGATTTATATAAAAATGAGATATTTATTATTTTAATTTTTTTCAAAAAATGGGGGTGGGCCGTGGGCGGGTATTTATAGTGTGGAGAGGGGGTGTACAGTAATTATGGTGAGTACGATCGTAGGGTTAAAATGTGGACAAGTAATCCAAGCGGCCAACCTTATCAGAAGGGGGCAAATACATGAATCGAGTGAGTCATGTTGATGGATCAGATCTTGATCGTACACGTGGGACTTTTGTAATATTATGTAGATCAGCAATCATATACCATTACAAAGACAAAAGAACAAATTTATGTATTTCAAGAAATGTAATGATATTATTCTGCTCACCAGACATTTAAAATAAATGTTTTAAAATATATAATAATTATTTATAAAAAAAATAAATTGTATGAAAAAATAACGGATTTTAACTTGATTTTTATTTTAGATATGGTATTTTCAAAAAATTTATTTTGATGTCTAAGATGTAAATTTTTAAACATTTAAGTATTTGAGTAACCGATTGAAAACTAATTTTAGATTAAAAAAATATGTCATTAACCATGCCAACAAATAATAATGAGTTAGATATCACATCACTCGCCATGTTAGCATGATAACCGGTTAATATTTCAACTGGTTACCCAGATGCTTAAATGTTTAAAACATTACATCGTAGGTACCAAAATAAAAGTTTTGAAAATATGTTACCCAAAATATGAATCAAGTTAAAGTATGTTACATTTACATGCAATTTGCTCTTATAAAAACTATCAATTTAAAAGTATCTTCAATACATTTTTTAAAAAGAAATTCTCCAAAAAAAATTACGTTCATCTCCAACAATTTCACTATCTGAGAGAGTAAATATTTATTATATTATTTAAATATTCAATATAATTCATAAATTATTAATATCGTTTCCTAAACAGTTAATTTCAAGGATGAAGAAATAAAAAAAATCCTTTCTAAGCACGCATATTTGGGGAGTTTTTTTTTTTAATGTAAAGAATTTCATCATCTTCATTTTAGAGGTTGTTTGTTTACTCCTTAATAGTTTCATTAAGAGACAGTCTATGAACCGTTAAGAGGTAAATCTTGTTTGACAGGAAAAAAAAAGTTTGCCTTTTAATGATTCTAAAACCTTTTGAATGATTTTGTATCCTGAGCCTCCCTTAACCATTCAACTCCCTAATTTCATTGTAAACAATTACCGAATAATTATATTTCATTTTGCATTATATCATAAAAGTCTCTTAATCACTCTGACCACTTAATCATTCTGCACCAAACTATCCAGCAACTGTCAATCAGCTCCTTACTTTCTCTATTGTATAGAAGCTTTCGAAATCTCGATTGTAGCAAAAATTCTCAAAACCTCCATTTTGGATAATTTGTTAGATGTGCTCTACAAAAATTACATTCAACTCCAATAAATTTTCTATTTTAGATATTTCAACATTAATTATATTATTAAAATATTTAATAATTTTATCATCTTAAAACACTTTATAATTTTTTTTAGATTAAAAAAACTCACACACCCTCCTCATCATTGATAAGTTTTGAGCCCCTGACTAAATACCGCTAGACCAAATACTCTTTAATGTTATTCATTCTTATTGGTCGGAATTTAAAAAAAAAAAAAGGTTAAAGATGCTCTTACAAGTCACCCACATCCATATAATTGTTATGCAACAACATGATTCACACCTTTATTTTTGTATAAAATGAGATATTATTAGGTTTTTATACACTTTTTGATTTTTTTATTTATATTAAGATGTTGACATAATAAATAGGACCCATAAAACGAGGTTATTGTTGGGACTTTTTTACTTGTAATCTGATCTCAATTAAAATATTATTTTTTTCTTTTATTTATTTATATAATCTTTAAATTTAATTTTTTTTATTTAATTATATTTCTTTTTGATCCAGTCTAATCTAAAATATTATTTTGTAAAAATTATAAATTTAATTTTTTTATACATGTAATTATTAATTTTTAGTTTTAAGTATAAGAATAGAATAAATGGACTATTACATGTTTTAAAACGCAATTGTAATTATAAAAACTTATCATACAATTAAAATTAAATAAAACAAGTCATAAAAATAAGTACGAATGACCGGATTTTTGCCATAACGAGAGGATTAAAATGAAAAGAAAGATTGATGTAATGAAAAAGGTCAATATTGGACTTTATTTGTAGGGAATTGAAAACCATGAATTTTGGTATATATTTTTTTATTTTTTTATTTTTTTTTGTTAAAGTTGAGTACCAAGTTATTCGAATCCAGTTAAAGAAATTATTTTCGAGGTCGAATAACTTTTTCAAAGTCGGATTCGAGCTCGTATATTTATTTTACTATTTGAGATTGAAAAAAAATATTAATTGAGTTTTCGAACAAATCAAGTCGGACGTCGGTGTTATGATTTTCGGCACATTTAGTTAACCAAATTTTATTTTGTAATCTTAACGAGTCAAAGTCGAACTCGAAATAAATGAGTTCGAACTCGTATATGGTTGGACTATGAGTTGCTAAGCGGGGTCCCATGCATTCGCTCCACCAATTGAAACAATGTAATTTGACTAAAAAGACATCGGATGACTTTACAGACCTTTAATCCACCTTCAATGTGTAACCGTTCGGCAAAAATCTTGCATTCGTCAGTAAACTTATATAACTCGTTAAAAGCTGGAATCATTAACAACCCTTATTTTAATTTTATCATGACTAAAATAATCAGATTTAGAGAAGTATGTAATCAATGTTCCAATAAAACAGTTTTTAGGTAAAATCGTCTTTTTTTTATTAACCTGGATATTCAACCCGTTATACGAGCCGACTAATTCTAAGACGACCACCTGCTTTGTAGGTAGCCCGAAATCACCGCATTTGAACCTCCGTGGCCACAAGATGATTTTTATTCCACCTTGGATTTGAACATGAGACCTCTAGACACTTGTGACCTTGGGAGCCTAATCTCAAACCAATCAGAAATCACCCTTATGGTTTAATTTACATTATAAGTGTAATTTACATTGATTCTAAGAATTTTAACTACATAAATAATTGTTATAATCATTTAAAATATCAGATTGTTAATAAAAAATTCAAATAAAAAAATTAAATATTATGAGAAGATAAAAAATGAAATGTTTATATGTGAATTATTAAAAAATCTATTCGTGACACATATGTGAACTAAAAATTGCAGATTACGTATATTAGTTCACATATGCATTTTTAAATACATATTTTCAATTATTCACATATGAATCTTTGCTTAACTTTTTTTCTTATATTTTCATGAATATTTAGTCTTATTATTTAAACTGGTTTTTATATATAATTAAGTAAATATTTTTTTTAAAGAACTAAATCTGTTTGTAAAAAGACAATTGCATGAAAAAATGACGTACTTTAACTTGATTTCAATATTTGGTAACGTATTTTGAAAACCTTCATTTAGGTACCTAAGATGTAAAGTTTTAAACATTTGAGTACCCGGATAACCGGTTGAAGATTAATTTTAGATTAAAAAAAGACTTATTTTAGATTAAAAAAGAAACTATTTCACTAACCATGTCAGCAAATAATACTGTGTTCGATACCATATCACTCGTTACATTAACATGATAACCTGTTAATGCTTCAACCAGTTATCCGGACACTTAAATGTTTAAAAACGTTACATCTTAGTTATCAAAATGAAAGTTTTAAAAGTACGTTATCCAAAATAAAAATCAAGTTAAAATACGTTACATTTTCATTCAATTTTTACATTTATAAAAAAAGGACAAATTTCTTTTCTTTTCTCTCATGTCTAAAAACATGACAACATATTTTCTTTATTTTATTTTACTTATTTATTCTTCCCTTTTAAAATAAAATAAAATAAAAATATTCTCGTTTTTCTTTCTTTTTTTTAGCATCTTCAGCAAATAATACTGAGTTGAATATCATATCACTCGTCATATTAGTATGTTAACCGATTAATACTTCAATCGATTACCCGAATACTTAAATGTTTACAATTTTACATCTTAGATACCAAAAATAAAGATTTAAAAAATATATTACCTAAAATAATGTAATTTACTCTTCATACATTTAATAAGAAAATTAGTTGGTTTACCTCGGATACAAAATCTACGGACAAAAATGAGATCGGTTTTCATCGTCACCGCTGTCGGTGTCCTTATGCAACGTGGTCAATGTTTTCTTAATAATGCCAAAACCACTTTTTTTGTTATCCACGTGTCATCCTATCATGCATATCCCTTTTCTTCACCCAAAAAATGTCTTCCACGTTTTTTTTGTTTTATTCTTAAAATATGTTATGTCTAATTATTTTTTTAATACTACAGAGACGTCGCAAAAACCATCCACGTTATTACACGTATGATGACTCATTATAATATATAAATTATTATTATTATATTTAAGGGACGACTCGGTATTTTATAAGATTTGTAAACCACTATTTAACAGTTGTTGGATGGTTTGGTATAAAATGATTAAGTGATCAGAATTATTAGTAGATTCTCATGATATAGTGTAAAATGAAATATAATTGTTTATGATAAAATTATAGTGCTGAATGGTTAGGGAAGACCTTATGATACAAAATCATTCAGTGAGTTTTATAATCATTAAAAGACAGATTTTTTTTATCAAAAAAAATTCATCTGTTAACGATTTAAATGTTGCATCTTAATGAAAGTATTAAAATGCAAACAAACAACCCTTAAGATTCAATCTCAACCAGAAATCAAAGTTTAAATTAATAATTTTTTTAATTATGATTTAAATTTTTTAGTAATGTGAACATTCCACAGTGATTATTGATTGTGTGCACGTTATGATAAATTAATTAGAATCATTCTCTTTTTATAGCCACTGTACTTATTATGATGCCTACTGTATACATGTTGTGATGCCCCTAAGATACACAATACAATAAACTTTAAACAATGAAAACATATAATGTGATTCAAATGACACTATGGTAGCGTTTGTTTTTTAAGAGGTGCTGAAGTCTGAAGCATGGGCGGACCTAAGCCACCCGTGCCACCGTATTTTTTCGCGGCCGAAGGGTAAAAAATTTAGGTTTGTTAACGGTGCTACCGTATCGTTTTAGAAGGTGCTACCGTATTTCCTTGAAATCCAAATGGTGCAACTAAAACCTAAACAAAACAAAGTCTAAATAACCAAAACCATACTTTTTGTAATTATTTTTGGGTATATATTGACCGTTTTCAAAAGATGAAGACGCGTCGGGTACAAGTTTAGGAGTTGTTTATCGGTACTTAGGGCTGTAAACGAACCGAACGAACACGAACGGAGACTTGTTCATGTTCGTTCGTTTAACTTAACTGAACAAACGAACGAACATGAACGGTAAACGAACAAAAATCTTTGTGTTCGTGTTCGTTCGTTTGGAAATAAGGTGTGTTCGTGTTCGTTTATGTTCATTCGTAAACATGCTAAACGAACGAACATAAACGAACGAGCTAAACGAACATAAAAAAAAAATTATTTGAATTCAAAGTAAATAAATAAAAGATAATATATTAAACTTAATATATAAACGAACATAAACAAACGAATATAAACGAACGATAAATGAACGAACGTTCACGAACATAAATGAACAAACGAGACTGTTGTTCATGTTCGTTCATTTAACTAAACGAACAAAAGAAAATAGTTTATGTTCGTTCATTTATTAAATAAACGAACATAAACGAACTTACGCCGAACGGTTCGCTGAACATTCGGTTCGTTTACAGCCCTATCAGTACTATAAAAAACATATTTTTTGTAATTATTTTTAAATTTATATTATACTATATTTATTATATGGTGCCACCGTTTGAAAAATTTTCTGGGTCCGTCTCTGGTCTGAAGTATTATTTCACTTATGATATATAAGAGGTAACGATGAAGTATGAAATCTGAATTAATAAGACTGTTTGTTTTTGTAAACTAATAAACGTTTGAATTTGTTTAAATTATCTATTTTACCCATTAAAAACTATAGTGTTGAATTTAAAGATAAATTTATACAACCTCGCATATTTATTCATCATCATTATGAAATTTACATCTAAATTAGATAATTAATACCTATTTAAATGAAAATATGTCATTAACGATGTTTAACACATTTACATCATATTAAAATACATTAATTGAGAGAGGTGATGATTGATTTGGTAATAATCGAGTGTGAGAAATGATCGATTAAGGTTAATCAATTAAGAAACGCTGTTGTTGAGGATTTGAAGAACCATAAGAGGCAAATAAGAGGTCGGTTTACCTCTTATTAGATAAGAGGAAAATAAGACATAAGTGTCTTTGAAAAATTAGAAAAAACAAACAGTTTGAATGACCTTGCCTCTTGGCGAGTCAGACATAAGAGACTATATCAAAAAATTAAAGATAACACACTGTAGATAGTTACAGATTTCATATTTATGGAGATAATAAATTAAATAAAAGGCGTTTATGAGTTATCTTTTTTATTACTAAATTACATTTTTCTATTTATTTAATAAAATAATTAAATTTTATTAACTGAGTGACTTACACTACATCTCACAGTTATCACAAATTACTGAGTTCTCATTTGATTAGCCAATTTAAACTGGTACCATATTTTTAAAAAACAACATATTTTAATTATTTTCCACCAAAACATAAGTCTTTAAACTCCGGAAAAACTATCTTTCCATCTCTTTTGTCTTTTACCTCCGTCGATCTGATAAGTGTCCGCATTACTAATTTGCTAGAAATTATCACTTTATAAAAAGTTTGTTGGAAATTATTATATTATATAAAATTTGTTATTTTATTAAAAAGTTGTTGAAAATTATCAATTGATATAAAATTTGTTAGAGAATTTACCTTTTTATATACTAGAAGCGTACTCGCACAATGCAGCGAGATACATCATGATTTTAATATTTCATTTTCTTCTTTATCTCAGTCGATATTATAATATG
>NC_037544.1:1836481-1838300 GCF_001531365.2 Cynara cardunculus var. scolymus
TTTAGTCAAATGCTTTATAATATAGTATAGATATTTGTTTAGAGTTAAGACATCATTTACCAAACGTTTATCCGGGTAAGTACTTATCAAGTTATATTATCTTACCGACTGAATATGATAATAACCAATAATCTTACCTGATAAGAGGAAGACAAAGACCAAGAGTCTTATCAGGTAAGTAAGAACGATGTATCTTACCATGGTTAGCGCTTACCGGGTAAATTATTGAATACGATGTCTTTTTTGTTGACTAAAATTTTTACTCGGTAAGTAAATGATAGTGTTGAATTTTACTGATAAATACTTACAGGATAAATGTTTGATAAATGACCTCTTAGTTTGATTGTCGAAAAGTTTCTTTAAAAGTTTGTTGGGTATTATATGTATTAAATATTTCAATATGTTATTGAAGTTAAATATAATTGTTTAAAAAGTTTGATTTTTTATTATTTATTTTTAAGAAATCATAAATAATCTATACTATCTTATAAAACAAATTTAGCAAAAGTTTTAAAGTCTTAAAAAACTAAATGATCAAGATACCCTTATCTATACTACCTCACTTTTTCACCCCCTCCTCTCCTCACATACACTCACCTTCTCATATTGAACCTATTTTTTTAAAATTATAATTTTAAATTTACACTTTATACCCCTATAMTTARTTAATTAATTTACTTTACGTCTTTTACTTTTAAATGTTTCATTTTAAACTTTATCAAATTATCTATACTATCTTATAAAACAAATTTAGCAAAAGTCTTAAAGTCTTAAAATATTAAATGACCAAGATACCCTTATCTATACTACCTCACTTTTTCACCCCTTCCTCTTCTCACATACACTCACCCTCTCATATTGAACCGATTTTTTTAGGGGTTGATATCTCCACCCCTTACGTCACGTTTTCACCCCCTCCCTCTCACATTCAACCCCTCTCACATTCAACTCCTCTCACATTCAATCAATTTATTTAATATTATAATTTTAAATTACACTTTATACCCCTATAATTATTTAATTAATTTACTTTATACCCTTTACTTTTAAATTTTTCATTTTACACCTTTATTAAATTAACATACATAACCATACATCAACTAAAACATATTTAAAAAATACATTTTTATTTTAACAAGTTACACCATTATAATCGTCTCGTTAATATCTTCGAAATGAGTCCAATATTGAATAGTTTTTGAGTTAATTATATTATTATATATTATATACACTGTGAAAAAATATTTTTAATATTTACGATTTATATTTTTATAGCTGGTTATTTAATTTATGATATATCATTTATTTTTACACCATTATCACATTAAAATACATAATTTTTTATAGCTATTTATTTAAATAAGTAGCTATATTTTTATAGCTATTTATTTAATTTTAACCTCTTAGGAAGCATTTTCATACCCTTTCTTCATCTTGTTCATCTTACATACTCATTTATTAATATACTTTTTATTTTAACAAATTGCACAATTAAAATCGTCTCGTCAATCTCTTCGAAATGAACCTAATAATGAATATTATTTGATTTAATTATATTATTATAATCGTATTTTCAATAACGGGGCGGGGATCGGGGGATTTTAACGGGGACGGGGGCACCGGCCCGGCCCGATATGTATATATATATATATATATTTATTAACATATTGTAATTTTTTCCATATCGTTTTCGGGTTCGGGTTTGGTTATAACCAACGGTGAAAAAGAGAATTTTTACCCTTAATGGGTTCCCCAACGGGGATCGGGGATCCGATGGGGATCCCGATAAGATCCCTGACGGGGATTCGGGACGGTTATA
>NC_037544.1:1839540-1841801 GCF_001531365.2 Cynara cardunculus var. scolymus
TTAAACTGTCATACAATTTTTTTTCATCGATAATCTGTAATTGGAACCATAACTCTTATTTATTCAAATTGTATTAATATGTAAAGACCAAGTGTAACATATATCATCGTTAAATCTTATCATATAAAACCAGTGTAACTTCAAAATCGTTAAAATTCATGGCTCCCGCTGCATTGTGCGGGTACACAACTAGTATGTAAGAAATGCTCAAAGTAATTGAGGGGTTAGTTTGGTAGTTGTTGAATGATTTGGTGCATAATGATTAAGAAACTCTCATAATATAGTGCAAAATGAAATATAATTGTCTGATAATTATTCACAACGAAATTAAGACGTTTAATGGTTAAGGGAGACCCAAAATACAAAATTATTCAGACGGTTTTAGAACAATTAAGAGACATTTTTTTTTATCAAACAAGATTCACCTCTTAACGATTCAAATACCGCTTCTTAATTAATAAAACTATTAAAAGATAAACAAACAACCCTGAAATAACTCTTTATTCATTTTTTCGGTTACTAATACGTATACGCTATGCGAGCCGACTAATCACAGGACGACCACCTGCTTTGCAGATAGTTCGGAGTCACCGCATTTGAACTCCGTGGCCACAAGGGGGTTTTTATTTCTCATTGGATTTGAACCTTCAACCTCCTTATTCATCGGGATGATAAAGAAAACTTGATTTTAGATACATAAAATAACGGAATAACCCGTATTCTACTCATACCCGACTCGTTGCCAACCTTAGTTCTTAGAGTAGAGTTATGTGTCATCGGGATGATAAAGAAAACCTGATTTAGGACAAGTTCTTACGATGGGTGTTTGTGACATATTGAACAAATTTCATATCATTGATGAATACGGGTGAAGATGGATAAACATTGCAAGAGTGTCGGTACATCTCCAACAACTTCTTTAAAATGGGAAAAATGGAGAAAACAGAGAAAATGAGGACTTTGAGTTAGGTGGCGTTGGTTTTTTAAGAGGTGTTGAAGTCTAAAATCTTATTTCACTTCTGATTTATAAGAGGTGACGTTGAGGTCTGAAATCTGAATCAATAAGACTGTTTGTTTTTATAAACTGATAAACGTCTGAATTTGTTTAAAATGTTAATTTTACCCATTAAAAATTATAGTGTTGAATTTATCGATACATTTATACAATTTCACATATTTATTCATCATCATTACGCAATTTACATCTAAAAATTATATAATCAAACATTCATTTAAACGAAAATATGTCATTAACGGTGTTTATTACATCATATTAAAATACATTAATTGAGAGAGGTGAGGATTGATTTGGTAAGTGTCGATTGAGAGAAATGATCGATTAAGGTTAATCGATTGAGAAATGTCATCGTTGAGGATTTGAAAAACAATAATACCACAGGGACGGACCTATTATGGTGTATATGGTGGCACATGCCGCCGTATTATTTCTCTGTCGAAGGGGAAAAAATAGGTTCGTGAAACGTGCAACCGTATTAATTTGTTGTGTGTCACCGTATGTATTATGAAACTATAACGAGAACAAGTTTTATTTGGTAGAGTTGGTTTGCAAGGCTTTTATTCCAGCCCAGACCCAAGTTCAAATCCTGTTAGTGTCATTTTCTTAGTAAAATGGTGTCATCGTTTGAAAAAAAAATTATGTATATTTGTTTCTTATAGTCAAACGGTGTCACCGCTTGAAAAATATAACATATATTTTTTTTCTTATGGTCAAATGATGTCACTGTTTGAAAAAATTTATGGGTCCGTCCCTCTAATACAAATAACTTAGGGGTTGTTTGTTTAACTCTTAATAATTCCATTAAGAGACAATCTCGAAATAGTTAAGAGGTGGATCTTGTTTGACAAAAAAAAATCCGTCTCTTAATGGTTTTAAAACCATCTGAATGATTTTGTATTCTGAGTCTCCCTTAACCATTCAGCAACCTAATTTCATTGTAAACAATTACCAAACAATTATATATATATATATATATATATATTTGACTTTATTGTATTATGTATTTAATTTAATGGAAATGTTGGAAATAGTTTATTGAAATAAAAATAAATAAATTAAATAAGGGCGAAAGTAGGTGCAATGACACAAAGGTGGCAAAATACATGCGTCAGTCAAAAGTGTGTTATGCTTACGTGGCACCACGTATACCTCATTTCTTACGCAGCTCTTTGCCAACTCACTACACAACTGTTCCATGAGGTTTTCTTTTTCTATTTTTATACACTATATATATATATATATA
>NC_037544.1:1842356-1855328 GCF_001531365.2 Cynara cardunculus var. scolymus
TATATATATATATATATATTGAAATTTCGTTTTGTATTTTCTCTATAAATAAGACAATATTTTCAAAAACATTTTTATTTTATTATCAAAAAACACTTGCACAATTTTCAGTACAGTATTTATGCGTTACACAATCATTCAATTTCGATTATGAAATGAAGAACTCGACTATTTAATCTTGTTTTATGTTCCGTTCTATTATTCATTTGCTGCTCTATTCTTTTATAGTTTCGGTAGATCTGAGTAGGAATCAATTAATTATCAGTGTTGTGAAATACAATATTGTATTAGTATGCGTCAACGACTGCCATTAATTTGAACATATTCTATAAGTTGATAATTTGTTATTTTATCTAAATGTGAGTTTAATAAGTTATATATATATATATATATATATATATATATATATWTTTTWWTAMACWYAYATATAKATAWAWATATATATATATATATATATATATATATATATATATAGAGAGAGAGAGAGAGAGAGAGGTGAGTTATTATACAACCATTTACATTTGTACAACCAATACAACTCAATCTCAACCGTCTATTTAATTTGATGAATATATGATTTCATAGAAGTTTTGATTGTTTCATAATATAAATTATTGATCATAATTAATGAACCATATTCATCTTACATAAATATTCAAATCATAATAAATGAACTCTCATTATTTTCATAAATATTTCAATTTATTGGGTTGCATTGATTGTACAAATGTGATAGGTTGCATTTGAAGCAAATTCTCTCTCTCTCTCTCTCTCTATATATATATATTATTAATTAACAGATTATATTATATATGATTTATTTCTATTAAATCGATAAATTTTAATTTCTATTTCAATATATTTTGGATATTACTCAATATGTTTTGGTACATGTGATGCTAATTTTTTTAGATTAAATTTAATTTTTTTTGATTTTCGATTTATTAATTATCATATGATGATGTATATTTTTGTATTAAATTAAATTTCTTTTGATTTCAGGTTTACTGGAAAAAATATGAGATTTAAACATGTGTAGTGTTTCACACATTTGATTTAAGAAAAAACTTACACAAACACGAAATAAAATCCCTGTTTCCCTGTTGGGGACGGAGATGGAGATGTGATCAAATTCCCCGGTGAGAATGGGAACGAGGAAGGATATTGAGGTCCCCGCTCCATTACCATACCTATCAGGGACGTTTCAATTTTTTTAAGGTCTTGTTACATCCAAAACTTTTGATTTTACATTGCATAAATGAAATAACAGAGAATATATGTTAAAAACAAAAATGAAGTAAACCTAAAACGATTAACAATTTGAAACTAAACATAAACCATTAATGACTTGAACATAAAACCAAACAATTACTGGTTTGAACATAAATAATTCCGTCTATACTTTTACACAGACCGATAAAAAAAACTTTGAACACATGTAAATTTGGGTCCCAAATTTTCGAGGGCCCTATTCAAAATTTCACATTTAACATGCTAAGTGACGACCACTCAAATCTCGAACCACCATCGATGGTGATGAATTTCCAACGATTTAATTTTTCTCCATATTTTTTAAGTATTTTAATCTTTAATTATATACCTTTAAATGGTACATTTAGTATTTATTAACTTTAATATATATATATATATATATATATTTTTTTTTTTTTTATAAAAAAATAAATAAATTATATTACTAGTAGTCAATTGTGAACTATATTATGTTTTTATATCAAAATATTTATGTGAATAACGCGTACTAATTAAATATGTTTTTATGTTTTAAGTTATTTAAAAAAACAAATTATATAAAAAAGTAACGTACTTTAACTTGATTCATATTTTGAACAACGTTCTTTTAAATTTTATATTTTGGTA
The DNA here is from genome assembly GCF_001531365.2 of Cynara cardunculus var. scolymus. Taxonomy (NCBI): domain Eukaryota; kingdom Viridiplantae; phylum Streptophyta; class Magnoliopsida; order Asterales; family Asteraceae; genus Cynara; species Cynara cardunculus. The sequence goes on from NC_037544.1 coordinate 1,844,235, forward strand.
CTTAAGATGTAAAGTTTTAAACATTTAAATATTCGGATAACCGGATACGATCAATCTGAGATGGTCTAACACTTTTAAAATATTGAAAATCGAAAAACATAATTGTTACAGAGTGTCAGGTCATCATCTTCGGCACATATTTCCAACGTGATTATTATTCTAATCAATACTGTTACGTTAAAACCCATACATAAAGAGGAAATTATACAGATTTAACAGTCGCACCGGCAATACAATGTCTTATTTAATTTTGCACCGAAAATAATATGAAAATAACGTTCGATGTAACATTTGAGTGCCCATTGGCCACTGGAGATGGTTTAACACGTTTAAAATATCGAAAATCAGAAACACGAATGTTACAGAGTATCGGGTCATCGTCTTTGCACACATTTCCAACGTGATTATTATTTTAATCGTAACTTTTCCAAATAACATTACATCATAAAGTTGTTGGCTTTTGCCATTGTTTTCAAAAAGTTTGCATCGTGAACAGATTTTTCGTCAATTACGTTGAGTTCTAAATATTTTTCTGTCAGAGTTTTGTTAGTCCATAGCATACAACAGCTTAAACGATTCAAAAGATTGAAGTCATGGAAATGGAGTTGATGATTGTGGGACCTCCAGGTACTTTTGACCTTTGGATCCCAAAGGTCAAAACAATCAGACATCACCGTTGTGGTTAAACTTCTACAATTTTAGCTGTTATATGATTGTTGTAATGATGAAAATAGTTATTTGAAACTGTAAAAATCAAATAAAAGCGAAATCAGTGCCTAACTAGTCCTTGAATACTGCTTTAGCAATATGAATTTTAAAAACCGCAACCTCGAAGATGTTGAAATAGTTTGGGCATTTGAACAGACTTCGTAAGACATGGTTTTAACCAAGCTTAGGGCGTATTTTGCACCTTCAATATGTTGTCATTAGGGATGTTCATCGGTTGAGATCCAATGGATTTAGGTGGATCCGATTCCGTCCAATCATCCATTGTATGTTGGATTTTGTCATCCGATCCAATCTGATGAACATTGGACATTCGATCTGATCCAAATCTAGTGGATGATTGGATTGGATCAGATCGGTTCCATCCACTGGATGTTACTATCGGTTATGCATTGGATCTGATTTGATTCATCCAGTCATTCGATCCAATACTCAACCAATTATTCGTATATTTTCTTAAGTTATTAAAAAACCATGTATATAAATATCAATTAAAAAACAAAACCATAAAATATTAATAACTATATATAGTTATTAATTGGATGTTAGTTGGATGATAATTGGATGGTAATTGTATTGGATCGGCTTGGTTTTATTGAATGTTGGACTGCCATCCAAGAACCGACTTATCCGATTTAGATGTTGAAATTTTGCATCCGATCCAATCCAGATAAAATTTGATATCCGATGATGGTCGGTCGGTTGATATTAGATCAGATGACTTTCTGTACACCCCTAGTTGTCATAAACTTATACAACATTCGTTTAGTTTTTTTTATTCACAACTTATATGATAATTAACACTCTATCACAATGCATAAATCATAACAAATACAAAAATATGACCGTCTTTACAAGTAAACAGTCTCACTTAGCGTTGTTTGGTTGATTTTCCATCAAGTCTTATATGAAGAGAAATATGTGTATTAATCAATCTGTCTGTATAGATTTGGAAGGTTTTTTCGAGGATGAAAGAAGTGCGTTTTTTAACTTGGAGGTGCATGTATGAAAAAACCTTGACTTTTTGTATGAAGTTTCCCCAATAAGCTTATTGAAAAAGTCATTTTTTAATTTTTATATCATTAAGCCACTATCAAACAGTCATGCATAGCAGACGGAATAAGCTGTGGATTTCATTATTACTCATCAACTGCTAGCAGACAATCCAATATTTAAAAAACATATGAATTAATGAAAATTTATGAGAGGGGGTTAAAGTAAAGTTTCTGAAAATGATCAAGGGGCAAAGAAAACAGAATCCTAAACTTCAGGGGCCTGTTTGCAAAGAAAACAGAAAATTTGATTTCAAACTGTATGGAAGATGATATGTCCGTCGATTTGGGTAAGAATGGTCGAGATTTCTCGACCTTCAGACCAGATTTGAAGCTTATTGTATACATACCTGTAAATCTATAACCATTACGACCATTAATCGCGCTTTTATTTCGAGAAATCGTGAGTTTTAGAAGATCTCGTTGGTGGAATCCGGTATTCGAATCGCGACTTTTGCTTCGATTCAGGTATGTTTTCTATGCCATTCCTTGATCCAAATACAAGTATACCTTCGTTTTTATGTTTACTGTTGAAACTAAATGGTGTTGCAAGCCAACAGTGGCTTCATGATCCTTGATTTTTGAACAAATGTCGATGTTAGGGTTTGTTTTCTTTAGGGAGCTATCGTTGATGAAATTGCATGATTCTTATTCAAAATACCGATGATGATGTTGCCTATTAGATCGTACCAATATTTGAACAAAAACGATCCAGATTTGAGCAAATTCGACTTAAAACTTGTGTGACATTGATTCTTATTTCGTTTCTTCTGTCTGATGAATTGACTTGATGTGTTGTGTTTTGATTTGATGATTAGTATTTACAGCCTTGGAACTTAATGTAGGAAGCCAATGTAGGTAATATATTAGACAATTAGAAAATTGCGTTGGAGATTCTCTAAATAACATACTACGAACATGATCACATATCAACGTATGCAAATATATGCCCAAGTGGTATTTGATGTTAATTGCCTCAGAAAGGACTCGAAAAATGAAACTAAAGAAGGCCAAAAGAATAGTGAACACCATTTGTGCTTAAAGCCGTTTTTTATTCTTGTTTGCTATTATGAATAATAACATGACATATCTTAACAATTTATCCCCTTTTTAAGAGGATCTATAAAGTCATTTCAGTTTTTTTGAAAAATGCAACTGGATTTTTTTGCTAGTATTTAGGCTTTTTTGACCAGGTCTTGTAATTGGTCCCTTAACTGGTTTCCTCATAAAAACAAGGCCTGACCTTTACCGATAAGGCTTTACGGGTCCCGATCGGTTCCAGTTTCGAGCCGGTCCTGGTCCTTCGGCTTGGTCCCTGTTTGGCCATATCAAGATTCTTGTGTGAAATGATACTGTTTTTTGTGTTTATGCAACATTAAACAATCACTTTATGCCATTCAACATAATTGTATGAAAACAAGATTGGCGGAAGAGGTAATTCAATACCCCTAATTGTTAACATTTGGTGACGGTATTACATATGCTAAATTTTATTTTTTTGGTGTTCTAATTTATGTTGCATAGTTGGTCATATGACTTATTCCCCTTCTAATAGTTTCATAGTTTTGGATAAAAATGTCTTTTTTTCAAAGATTTTGTTATGTAGATAAATATTTAATTAACGAATAAAATATTTTGACTCACATGGTATTTTTTTTGATTAATCTGGATATCCAACCAGCTATGCGAGCCGACTAATCCCAGGGTGACCACCTGCTTTGCAGGTAGCCTGGAGTCACCGCATTTGAACCTCCGTGGCCACAAGGAGATTTTTGTTCCTTCTTGAACATGGGATCTCCAGGCACTTTTGATCTTTGGAGCCAAACTCAAACCAATTAAACACCACCTTTGTGGTTGACACACATGGTATTATTTGGTGTATTGGTTTTTATTTAATTGATTTTGTATTGATGGTTGTCTTTTTTTTACATATTAAAAATAAAAATGTTCAGCGGTAGGTAGCAAGTTGGTTATAATATACTATTGTGGCCATGAAGTCTTATTTAAATTTAGTCTAAGGACTATAGCTATTTTGGAAACAAAAAAAAGACTAAAGAACAACAAGAGAAAAGTTGTTTATTTATAGAAAGTTGGTATATAAATAATGTATCAGTGACGTGTAAAATAGTTCTAAAAAGATAATCCTTTATAGAATATGTGACGAGATAGTTAATACAAGATAATTGTAAATTATATGATATTAGTAATAGCAGGGTTTAATGTTTATCTTGTATTTGAATGTATGTTTATCAATTGGTCGAGATGAACGTTTATTTTGTATTTGAACGTGTGTTTATCCATTCTTTAATTTGTAGTCATACCTGTCTTCTAACAATCCAAAATAGGGCCTAGCAATTTCCATGATAAAACGACGAGAGGACGACAACATGTTTGTATACATGTGATCTTGGAATTTCTCCTCTTCTTGCCTTCTCGCAAATTGCAAATTAATCGTCTTCTTGTTCAAGCCAGACTCTAGAGTAAAATACCAAAATCGTCCCTAACTATTCATCCAATCGCGTTACACATTTCTGGCCACACTTGAACAACTAGAAAATGATGATTGTGGTCTAAACAATAGCCTCCACCACCCTAATCACTCCTAACAGATTTTGCTGGAATTATTGAACTAACTACCAGACCCCATTCTTCAAGTTTGTTCCAGTCGACCCTTTTAGAAACGATACATATCCTGTAAAAAAGGATCTTTATCCAATGGCCATAATTTTAGCTTTCTTTGATTTGTCTTCTTCAAAAGTCTTGGTTGGTTTTGGTCAAAAAACCAAAATTCTTGGTGGGACGGCAGGGGAAGTTGTCATACAATTGACAATAATCCCGTATATTTAGACTAAAATAAGGCTAAAAGTACACATAATGATAAGTATACATATCAACATATTTGTCGTTGACTCTACGTAACCAATATCCATATATAAGCAAGGTTGATTTAGAGAAATATCATCCGTCCTTATTTGATCATGAAATCACCCACCATTTTTCTCTTCTTCATTCTCATCTCTGCTTCTGCTCTTCTTCTTGAAGCCTTCAACAATGGCGGACGAAGATTCAAACTGCAAGAAGAAGAAGATCAACCCCATATCAAAAGATCCGATTTTCCACATGGGTTTCTCTTTGGAGCAGCCACTTCTGCTTACCAAGTCGATCTTCCTCTTTTTCTCACTTTCTTTCGCATTATATATATATATAGGGAGGTTCAGGAGAAATCCCTCAAAAAAAGTAAAAACTGAGAAACACCTTTGTATTGTATGTGCATGTCCATATAAGTGATTGAAGATGTTATGCATACCGGAAAAATCACTTGTTTGCACATGTGCATACCGTACGGATGAATAGTTACTAGGGTGTTCCTCAGTTTTCCCATATATATATATATATATATATATATATATATATATATACATATATTCTATCACTTAACTCATGGAATTGTGCAGGTTGAAGGAGCCTATCTTGAAGATGCTAAATCCCTCAGCAACTGGGATGTATTTTGTCATTCTGTTGTAGGTTAGTTTTATCGATTTTCTGTTCGTTATTATTTATATGACGAATTGGTTTTGATTTTCTGGTGACATATAATCCACTGCCATTGTTACTAGGTTGTGCAGAAGATGGAGATAACGGGGATGTTGCAGATGATCATTATCATCAGTTTACGGTTCAACTTCTGCTCAAATATCTAATTTGTTTGTGTTTTATATCAACAATGGTTTGTTTATTTGAATCTTGATTTATTGCTTTGTGTTTCTTTAATACAGGAAGATATTGAAATGATGCATTCCCTTGGTCTCAAAGCATACAGATTTTCGATTTCATGGGCTAGAATTCTTCCAAGTATTCTATCCAATCTTACCATCCTTTCATTACAACAAAAATGGCTTTATAGGAAACTTAGATCGTCTAAGCGTCCTAATAGAATAAAACTTGGGTTTATAGGACCAAACTATAAAGTGTCATATCTAAAAGTGTTACCAAAGGTTTATAGAACATTTTTAGGCGTTTTAACAAGTTCTTTAAAACACTTTTTTGTTAGCTATTTTATAGGACACTTGTGTTTATATGACACTTTTTCATACAGTGTCATATAAAATAGTTAATACGATAATTTATTTTAAAAGCGTCCTAAAAAACTTGTTAAAACGCTTATAAACCTATTGTAACACTATTAGAGGCGTCCTGGGAAATCAATTTTGTTTTCTTGTTTCGGATATCTTTTTCGACTTTGCTAATTCTTTTGTGCTGCCAATACTAGGAGGAAGGTTTGGTGAAGTTAATCCTGCTGGGATCATGTTCTATAACAAGATAATAGACAATCTGATCCTCAAAGGTGCGATGCGATGAAAATTAAATACTACATCTGATCTCAGAAATCGATTCAAACTCAAGTTTCGTGCATGATTTTTTGATGTTTTGTTAGTTTCACCTCAAAAACTGGTATATGTTTTGTGGAAGTGAGATTGATTCACGACTGTTGATGAAAATGATACAGGAATCGAGCCATTTGTGACGATTTTCCATAACGATTTTCCTCAGGAACTTGAAGAGAGATACGGGTCTTGGCTTAACCCTGAAATGAAGTACGTCTAAAATGCCAAATTTTGACTCTAATATCAATTCCTTTGCTTTCTTGTTAGTTTATCGGAACGAATTTATGTATCTTGTTGGCAGGGAAGAGTTTGTACATATGGCAGAAATTTGCTTCAAGTGGTTTGGAGACCGAGTGAAGTATTGGATCACAATCAACGAACCTAATGTATTCACGGAATACGCGTACGAAAGTGGGCTTTTTCCTCCTTCGCGTTGTTCCGAGCCTTTTGGCAACTGTGTTGCCGGAAATTCGGATGTGGAGCCTCTCATTGTTATGCACAACTTGTTACTAGCCCATGGCATGGCAGCCAAGCTATATCATGACAAGTTCCAGGTAATCAACCAACTTTAACTCTCACTGCCACAAAATTGGTTTTTATAAGACACCTCATTAAATAATTTATAGGACCAAACCAAAAAGTGTTACAATAGGTTTATAGGACGTCTTCTAGCGTTTTAACAAGTTTTTAAGGACGCTTTTGGAATAAAGTGTCGTATAGCTATTTTATACGACACTATTTGACAATGCAGGGTTAATATACTTTTGCTTGTTGGTTAAGAACATTATTGTTCATAATCTTTGGGTTTCTGTGTGCAGCCTAAACAAGGTGGATTTATAGGGCTCGTTATGCATTGTTACATGTTCGAACCGCTAACGGATAGTGAGCTTGATCGTAATGCCGCCAAAAGGGCATTGGCTTTCAGTATTGGCTGGTAATGTTCTTCAACATACATCCATTCTTTGTCGATTAATTTGTTTGTATAGATTGAGAAGGTTTTTTGTTTGAGACTTGGGAGGGTTTTTCTCATTGATGGAAGTAGAGTGTTTTTTTAATTAGGGGTAGGTTTGGTAAAAAAAACTTGGCTAAATTTAAGCTTCTGGGGGGAGCTTTTTGCAAAAAGCCAAGTTTATTTTCACAATTAAAAAACATGTTCATTCCATCTTATGATAAAACCCACCCAAACAAAAACAAATTAATCCACACAAATAGCTTTATCTACACAAGATTAATGGAAAACCAACCAAACACTACTTGGTTATATATGATCTTACTTCAACTTCTTAACCTCAAAACAGGTCACTTGATCCGGTAATATTCGGAGAATACCCCGAAGAAATGCACGAATACCTCGGAAGCACATTACCAAGTTTCTCCGTCGACGAAAAGAATTTTTTGAAGAACAGTATGGATTTTATTGGCATCAACCATTACTCGACTGCGTATACCAAGGATTGTACCAACTCTAGTTGCTCTCCAACTGCGAATCGTGCAATCCGAGGTTTTCTAGATATTGCTCTAGAGCGTGATGGTGTGCCGATTGGCGAACCGACCGGGATAGAAGGATTAACGGTTGTTCCTCGAGGCATGGGGGAGATCGTTAACTATATCAAGATACGGTACAATAATAAACCTATGTTTATTACTGAAAACGGTAAGTCTCACAATTCTCAGATCGAACAAATTATGAATATTTTATTGGTCATGCCCTCATCTAATATCTCCGTTGCAGGGTATGCTTCCCTCGATGTGCAGGGGGCACGAATCAACGAGCTCGTGAATGACGTCAAACGAGTTCAATTTCACACAGCGTACCTTGCTTCTTTAGCCAAGTCTATCAGGTCTGCTCTACAATCTCGCGGTACTTTTACTTTTTGGGTACGTTCGGTATCCAGACAAGATACACAAAACATGACAGAACAGAACAGTTGTTCAGCATTTGATAAGTATAAGATAGAACTGGACATCACATAACTGATAAAATGAACAATTTATCCCTAATGAGTCGTTTATATATTTTAATTACCTTATTAAATTAAAATATAACAAAATATATCATTAGAAAGTTTTCGTAGACGATTAAAAATAACACTAAAATAAAAAGTTTATGTATTTCAATTTTTATTTTATACCTTTTCTATGTATTTTTTATTATTAATATTTGATAAATTACATAAATTAGTCAAAATATACAAACCATATAAAAATAATATTTTGAGGACGGTAAGGTAAATTTTAAAGAACATAAAATACAATAAATAAAATGTAAAGAGGAAGATGTATTTGATGTTTTAGAAGAGAAATATGTTTTATTTTGAGGTTATATTGGTAAAATAAAGGTTTGTTCCACATTGTTCCTGTCTGTTCAACATAAAAGTTCCGTCAAACACGGAGCAGTGATTCCTGTTCATGTTCTGTCTGGTGTACCAAACGCATCTTCATGAATGTAAATATTATATTTGGTTTTTTAACGAACCGTTGTTTTTAAACGATAGAGAGGGAGCGGATGTTCGTGGATATTTCGTATGGTCGTTGATGGATAACTACGAATGGTTGCACGGTTACGACGTGAAGTTCGGTTTATACTACGTTGACCGTAAAACGCTAAGTCGGGTACCGAAGCTTTCGGCGAAATGGTACATGAATTTCTTGAAAAACAACAGTGATGTTATTAGTAAAGGAACATCAAGGTACAGAAGATCAATTCAAAAGGTTGCTATGATGGTGGGAAATGCAGATTCATAAAAGACTTGATTAATGTATTATTTTGGCATTCCATTATTTATTATTCATGTATAGCAAATCAACAATAAGACCAATTATTATATATTTGGATAAAAATGAAAATGACAGTGAATGAAAATGTGAATGAATTTTTGGTCCCGTAAATTTCATCTGGGCTTGTGGAGAAATGTGTTTATTATATTATATATAAAATCGATCACTTTTTTTTTTTTTTCAATTCTATTAAATCCTGTTTAAGGGGCCTAATCAAATGATAATTGTTTTGTTTGTAGTAATCGTGAGGTCTAATCTTAACTACAAATCAAAGGTTAAATTTGGAAATTAATAATTTTGGTAATTTTATAACTTAAAATGTTAATTAATGGCATTTTAGGGATTTTATGAATATCATTTCTCATCTCTTCTCTTTCCTCTCTCCGGCGACTATTATTTGGCGAATCTTATTCCGATGAACTTTATGTGAACACAAGATATATATTGTGATATCTACAAACGGTATTCACTGTGATACCCAAATATACATACAAGATGCACAATATGAACCCTTTGTAAAACAATGAAAATAACGAAAATGCATACTATGATACATTCCATAAACAAAGAAAATGCATTGTGAATGTTATCATTATGATACACTTGAATGGGCCCCTCCTGCTTAATATCTCTAACCAAACAACCCATTAGGATTTAGGACCCACTTGGTTTGATGAATTTTTTTTTGAAGTATATAATATTTATATATGTTAAATAGAACAAATGAACTCACACACCCTTCTCACGATTGTTGATATTTGAACCCTTGATCTCCTAGGAGGCCGATGATTCACATACCGCTAGGCCAAAGACCTTTTGGTTTGATAAAATATTGTTTATGGATGTGGATTTAATGGAAGAATTTGGAATTTTGGGTGTGTTTGGTTTATTCCATTTTTTACAGATAATTTATAAAAATTAAGTTATAAAAAAAATTAGATTACCTTCTTTTATCAATTGATTATTACAAAACAAATGTTTTTAACATATTTTAAAACATTATTGCAAACAAATCCTATAAAATCCCATGAAATACCAACTTATCTCATGTTTGTAGGATTTCAATGAAATTTCAGAAATTTAAATCCAGTAAATCTTTTAAATCAAATACAGAATTAAAATAGAATTCAATTTCAAAATCCCTTCAAATCCAATCCAATGTTGCAAACCAAACGGGGTTTTATTGATGGATTGATGATCTTTTAAGATAAAGAGTTTTTTTTTTTATTAACCTGGATATCCAACCCGCTATGCGAGCCGAGTAATCCTAGGACGACCACCTGCTTTGCAGATAGCCTGGAGTTACCGCATTTAAACCTCCGTGGCCACAAGGGGAGTTTTATTCCTCCTTGGATTTGAACCTGAGACCTCCATGTACTTTTAATCTTTGAAGCCAAGCTCAAACCAATCATGCATCACCCTTTGATTAGATAGAGTTTGGTTTTATATTATATAGGTTAGGTATTCATAAAGATCACGAATCTAGTTTTATTATTGAAAATGGTAAGTGTCACATTCTTAGATTGATCATTTTGAATATGTAATGAATTTGTATTACGTCCGTGTTCGTACCAAATTCATGTCTAATTTTGTCGTTACGTACATTTAAGAGAGACGTTTTTTGGTTGAAATACAGGGAACAGAATTCAACCATATAACATTTTCTTTTTGTTAACTATGAGTTTTTGGTCCAGCTTACATGCACTGACTGATCTCCCAGGCAAGGGCTTTGGCAGCGTCCGGATTCGAACCCAAGGTAGATGGGATTTTTCACTGCATCCTCCTGAGACTTACGGGATCAATTTGCTATTTAACTCATTTGTAACAAAAATGCATAAAAGTGAAAGAAACTCCATTTCTTGGTTTCTAATCTCATTGTTTCATATTAAATTTGATGATTAACTCTTGCTAAACATAATTTGTAACCGAGACACAAATTAGACACGTTAGTTTCTCGAATGCCTCTGCATTTCGTTGCGCTTTTCTGCTTCCTACTTGCAACCACTTTTTATGATAATTATTAGCATCGAGGAGGGTATTTTTGTAATTTTCCTATTGTAATTGTAACTGATCTAGTTAGGTCGGTTGTTGTTTACTTTTGTGTTGGTCTGCTGGTATATATATATATATATATATATATATATATATATATA
>NC_037544.1:1855718-1865031 GCF_001531365.2 Cynara cardunculus var. scolymus
AAATTGAGTGGTTTTTATTTGAACTCTCCTCTCTCTCTCTCTCTCTCTCTCTATATATATATATATATATATATATATATATATATATAGGGTGTATTTGTATATCTTTTGTAATCAAACCATCAATCAAAAAAAATCTATCAAAATCATCTGTTCCTTTTTCTCTGATATGGTAGTAAAACTACGAAAGTATAAGAAAAAAAATATTGAAGTTTGGTACAAAAAAAAAAAGAAGTCAAGAATCTGAATTAGGCCAATCAATCCTTAAATCGGGCCTAACCGGTCATTGAATTAGACTATGACAATGCTAGTTATGTTAGGTCTAACTTCGAAAATGTTGGGGTATTTTGCGCATTTTGGGCCTTCTTACAGGCTATGTGGGACATGGCTTCAACGAAGCCCGGGATTAGCATAGAGTTCAAGATCTGTTTGTGCATCTTCAGTCCTTCACTATGTTACAAAAAAACTTCTACGACATCGTTTTAGGATTTATATTCACAATTTACTTGGTAATGATTTGTAACTAGCCCAATATCGCCTCCTCGAATAGTCTTGAAAAACTAATCAACAAACTTATGACAAAATATGATCGTTTTTACTAGTGAACAACTTATACCCTGACTAAAGTGGCCGTTTGATTGGTTTTCCATTAAGTCTTATATGGATAAAGACGACTATACAAATGAATTTGTCTGTATAGATTAAGAAAGTTTTTGTTTGAGAGAGTTTTTTCATAGATGGAACATGGAAGATGTATTTATAATTGGGAGATACATGTTTGGAAAAAAAAACTTGTATTTCTGCATAAAACCCCCTCTTTGAAGATTTATTGAATAAGTCACTTCTATACAATTAAGGCACAACCAAATAGTCATGTATAAATGATCAAATAAGTCGTGAATCATATTAAGCTCATTAAGCTGTTAACAAACAGACCCCAAGTCATATATGGATAAAGATGAATGTATAAAGTAATATATCGTAAAGATTGAGAATGTTTTTGTTTAAAAGAGTTTTTTTCATAGATGTAAGGTGTCGTTAATTGGTGGGGAAAAAATACTTGACATTCTGTACCCGATAAACTTATCAGATAAGCCACTTTCTACATCATAATCATGATAATTGACTGAATAAGTCACGTGTCTCGTTGGATTCACACGTTGACCCACTAAACTAAAGTCAGAAAATGAAAATAAATGGAACTTTATGTGAGGGGGTAAAAGTAAAGTTTCCGAAAGAGAAAGGGGGTAAGACGGACAGGTCTCTCAACTTGAGGGGCCTGTTTGTAAAGAAAACAGAAAATTTTGATTTCAGCGTATGGAAGATGATATGTCCATCGTTTTGGGGAAAGTATGGTCGAGATTTCTCGACCTTCACACCAGATCTGAAGCTTATTATATACATACCTATAAATCTATAACCACGACGACTATTAATCGCGCTTTTGTTTCGAGAAATCGTGAGTTTTAGAAGATTCCGTCGGTGGAATTCGGTATTCGAATCGCGACTTTTGCTTCGATTCAGGTATGTTTTCTATACAACTCCTTGATCCTAATACATGTATACCTTCGTTTTTATGTTTCCTATGGACACTAGCTGGTGTTGCAAGCCAACAATGGCTGAACAACTCTCGATTTCAAACAGATGTCGGTTTTTTGATTAAACCGTAACTTTAATCTAGAAATTACGGAGTCATTCTTGATGAAACGGCATGATTCTTGAACAAAATTGTCGATAACGATGTTGACTTCGAGATGTACAGAAAATTTAAACAAAAACGATCCAGATTTGAACAAATTCGAGCTCGTTATTAGATATTATTGGTTGGTTTTCCATTAAATCCTAGATATTTGGATTAATGTGTTTCTATATAGGGAAAGTTTTTGTTTGGGGTTTTTTATTTAACTCGATCCCCTTGATTGTTAATATCCAATAATGGTATTCTATTTAGGGATGATGATTTGCCCCGACCCGGTGGGGAATCCGGTTCACCCGACCCGAACGGGGACGGGGATTCCCCGCTAAAACGGGTCTCGGGGCCGGGGCCGGGGATCCCCGGTAGACTCAAACCGGGGACGGGGCCGGGGACGGGGAATGTTACTCGAAACGGGGCCGGGGTCGGGGCCGGGGATCCCCGGTATAATCAAACTAAAGCATACTTTTTACCGGGTTTTGACCGGGGATTGACTGGGGTTTACCGGGTTTTGACCGGGGAAATCTAGAATTTGACCGGGGACGAGATGGTAATCCCCGTACCCGCCGGGGACCGGGGCCGGGGCCGGGGCCGGGGGACGGTATTACAAACCGGGGCCGGGGCCGGGGCCGGGGATTACAAAACCCGCCCCATCCCCGCCCCGTTGCCATGCCTAATTCTATTCCCGTTTCAATAATTTTATAGTTTTGTAAATTTGGTGTCCTTCCAATAATTTTATAGTGTTGGGTAAAATGTCCCTTTTTCTAGATTTTGTTACGAACATAATATCTAATAAATAAATAAATTATTTGTATCGGAATAGACTTTTATTTAATTATACTGTATATCCTTATAATATTGAATATTTTGGATTTAATGATATTATTAAATAGGGTAAAATGCACAAAATAGTAATTTACTTTTATAAATTTTTTTATTATAACATTGTACTTTCGGTTTTTTTTATTACAACAATATACTTTTAAACTATTTTTTATTAGCATATTGTATTTTGAAAAATTTACCTATTATAACATTGGGTAACCTTTTGATTTAAATTATTATACCATGTTTCCATGCCACCTTATTGTCTACATAGATTGTCCATATGTACTATAGTGATGTTACTTTCTTATTACAACATTGTACTTTCAAAATTATTTTATTATAGCATCTACGAGTTCTTATTAAAAAATGTACTTTTAATTTTAACATTTAGATATTTTACATGTTATTTAATAAATATATTAAATGAATTAAAAAAATTCTAAATTATTTATTGATGTACCAATATTAATAAAACTAGTAGAAGACAACTTATGTCGTTAATATTTTTAAAAAAATATGTATTTTTTGAAAAAAGAAAAATAAGAATTGTCCTTTTTTACCAAAAAAATATTATCTTTTAAAGAATATATTATATTTATTCAAAAACTTTTACTTGACGTATAAATATATTAATTAATTAGATTTTTTTGAATTATTTATTAATATAACAATATTAAAAAATTGTAGAACACAATTCATTTCGTTAACATTTTACAGAAAACTTTAAAAAATATTTTTTTTGAACAACATAAAATAAGAAGTGTTACTTTTTTTACAAACAAAATATATCTCGAAAATAATATGGCATATTTATTTAAGAAATATTTTACTCTAGAATATTTAATTTGCATGCAACTTAATAAAAAAAAGTCAAAAAATTTAAATATTGTTTTAAATCATAGCAATGAGAAATTAAAATCACTAATAATAATTTGAAATAGGGTTTTATTTTTATTTTAATTAAGTTATCAATATGATGTGTCATCCACATCACCTCAGTAAAACCACACAAACAAAAAAGTCAAAGGGTTAACCGCTTTAAAAGGTAACAGGTTACACATTGCTATAATGGGTAGATTTTTTAAAGTGTGATGCTTTAATAAAAAAGTAATTTGAAAGTACATTGCTGTAATAAAGAAAAACAAAAGTAGAATGCTATAATAAGAAAATTTATGAAAGTAAGTTGCTATTTGATGCATTTAACCCTATTAAATATCATAATACTTACAAGTTATTTTTAGTAGTTACACTTTATACCCTTATAGTTACAAACCGCACAATTGTTGCAAATTGTTAAAAAATATCATATTTTTAATACTTACACTTTATATGATTATAACAAGTTTGTTATATTATAATTTTAGATGTTCTAAAAGGTCAACCACGGTTGCCGCCGTGGCGTAAGGCACGTGTTTGACGACACGTTCAGCATGCGACACGCCATTGCTTAATGCTCAAGTTTTGTGACCCGCTATTTGACATTTCTTACCTTTTTAGTGACTTTAATTTTTAGTATATAACCAATTTAAATTGTTTACTATCATTGACTTATTGAGTAATGGTAGAAAACATGTGTGTGTGTATATACATATAATTTTATATACGATATACAAATTTGCCGCCACAAGTTGCACCTTAAAAACATTGTGACCTTGCCGCCAAATCATGCCATTTCGGTCATTCCTTGAGAACACCACGTCCTTGCTTGCCGCCACGCCTCACACCATTTAGAATGTTGTTAAAAACAATATATGTATTATTTGTAGGACAATGTTTATCGTGTATTTGAACAGTTCACTTTACGAAACACTCCTAATAGCGTTTGCTGGAATTATTTAAATCATCTACTCGACCCCATGATTGAAGTTTGTTGTAGTCAACCCTTTTAGAGAGGATGCGTATCCTATAAATGATTTTTCCATTAATCACATGTTTTTAGCGTTTTGATTTGTATTATTTAAAAGTTCTGGCTTGAATATCTCAATCACCATTATATATATAAATAGTTTACTCTATATATAAACTATATATATTGAAGTATAAGCAAAGTTGATTTACAGAAAGAAAGATTCCCTCCTTGTTCCATTATGAAATTGCTGTCACTCACCATTTTTCTCTTCATCTTTCTTGTTTCTGCTTCTGCTCTTCTTCTTGAAGCCTTCAACAATGGCGGTGGACGATTCAAACTGGAAGAAAAAGAAGATTCCCATATCAAAAGATCCGATTTTCCACCTGGGTTTCTCTTTGGAACCGCCACCTCTGCTTATCAAGTCGACCATCCTCTTTTCTTTCACTTTCTTTCTCATTATCATGCATATATATATATATATATCACTTACCTCATGGAATTTTGCAGATTGAAGGAGCCTATCTTGAAGATTCTAAATCCCTCAGCAACTGGGATGTATTTTGTCATTCCGTAGGTTTGTATTATCGATTGCACGTTTGTTATTGCTTATACCACAAATTGATTTTGATATTTGGTGATAAATATTGACTGCCATTGTTATTAGGTTGTGCGGAAAATGGAGAAAACGGAGATATTGCAGATGATCATTATCATCGATTTTTGGTTCAACTTCTGCTCAAATATCTAACCTGTTGACCGTTTTATATCAACAATAGTTTTGTTTCTTTGAATCTTGATTTATTACTTATGTTTCTTTAAAAACAGGAAGACATTGATTTGATGCATTCCCTTGGTGTAAAAGCATACAGATTTTCGATTTCGTGGGCTAGAATTCTTCCAAGTATTCTATACAATCTTACCATAATCCCTTTCTTGTTTCCATTATTTTTTTTTTAACTATGCTTACATTTTTGTGCATCTAATTACCAGAAGGAAGGTTTGGTGAAGTTAATCCTGCTGGGATCATGTTCTATAACAAGATAATAGACAATCTGACCCTCAAAGGTGTGATGGGATGAAAGTTAAATACTACATCTGATCTTAGAAATTGATTCAAATTCAAGATTCATCCATGATTTTTTGATGTTTTTTTTAGTTTTACCTCAAAAACTGGTGTATGTTTTATGGGAAGTGAGCTTGATTCATGACTGTTGGTGAAAATGATACAGGAATCGAGCCATTTGTGACACTTTTCCATAATGATTTTCCTCAAGAACTTGAAGAAAGATATGGGTCCTGGCTAAACCCGGAAATTAAGTATGTTTAAAATGCCATTTTCACAACAATCTCGGTTACTTGCCTTTTTTTTTGTTAGCTTATCGGGCGTTATAATGTATCTTGTTGGCAGGGAAGATTTTGTACATATGGCAGAAGTTTGTTTCAAGTCGTTTGGAGACCGAGTGAAGTATTGGATCACAATCAACGAACCTAACGTATTCGTGGAATTTGCTTACAAAACGGGCCGTTTTCCTCCTTCTCGTTGTTCCGAGCCTTTTGGCAACTGTCTTGCTGGAAATTCAGATGTGGAGCCACTCATTGCTATGCACAACATGTTACTAGCCCACGGCATGGCAGCCAAGCTATATCATGAAAAGTTCCAGGCAATCAACCAACTTTATCTCTTTTATCTTCTTTTTTTTGCGAACCATGGGTGTTTGGTCCCACTTGAGAAATCCCATTGACCTTGAAGATAACAGTGAGGAAAATCCACAATGGGCTTGAGTAGACTTGAACCGTTGACCTAGGAGAGCATCTCCAACAGCTATGCTAAAATGGATAAAAGGGGGATTTTAGCAACTTTTTTGCTCTAACAACTATGCTATCTTGTATGTTAAAATAAAGAAAAGAGGAGAGAGATTGTAAAAATCTTTAAATTTAGAGAAATCTCTAAATAGAGAGAGAAATTATTATTTTATACTTTTCTACCAATAAGAAGTATTGAAAATAAATGTTTACGAGAAAGAAATAATATTTTATTAAATAAATTAACTTTTTTAATAATACCGTTAATGTTAGAATTGCTAAAATAGAATAGTTGTTGGAGTTGGATGTAATTTTTTTTAGATAATTATTGCCGGTTGAGCTCGCCATCAAGTCCTGACCTATTGGCATTGTTGGACTAATGTACTTTTAAATCATGTTGGTTAAGAAAATTATCGTTCATGATCTTTGGATTTATGTATGCAGCCGAAACAAGGAGGATCGATAGGGCTCGTTGTACATTGTTTCATGTATGAACCGCTAACGGATAGTGAGCTTGATCGCAATGCTGCCAAAAGGGCCCTTGCTTTCAATATCGGCTGGTAATGTTCTTGACCGTATGTCCGTTTCCAACGTAGTTTTATATGATCTTCCTTCAACTTCTAACCCTCAAAACAGGTCATTTGATCCTGTAATATTTGGAGATTATCCCGAAGAAATGCATGAATACCTCGGAAGTGAATTACCAAATTTCTCCCTTGACGAAAAGAGGTTTATGAAGAACAGTATTGATTTCATCGGCATCAATCATTACTCGACTAAATATGCAAAGGATTGTACCAACTCTAGTTGCTCTCCAACCGCCAACCATGCAATCCAAGGTTTTCTCGAGCTGGTTGGAGAGCGTGATGGTGTGCCCATCGGCGAACCGACCGCGATAGAAGGATTATCGGTTGTTCCTAGTGGCATGGGGAAGATTGTTGACTATATCAAGATTCAGTACAATAATAAACCCATGTTTATTACCGAAAATGGTAAGTTTCACAATCGTCAGATTGAACAAATTATGAATATCGGAATATGTTCACTACAACAAAATTGATTTTATAGGACGTATAAAATCAAGAAGTGTTCTAAATAGATACTTTATAGGACTTAAGTTTACAGGACCAACCAAAAAGTGTCGTATCTAAAAGTGTTATAATAGGTTTATAAGACGCTTCTATGCATTTTAACAAGTTTTTTAGGATGACTTCTAAAATAAAGTGTCGTATTAACTATTTTCTACGTCACTATTTGAAAAAGTGTCCAATAAACACAAGTGTCTTATAAAAAGATGTGTTAATATGACACTTTATTTTAAAAGCGTCCTAAAAAACTTGTTAAAACGCCTAAAGGCGTCCTATAAACCTATTGCAACGCTTTTAGATAAGACTCTTTATTTGGTCCTATAAACCTAAGTTCTATAATGTATTCTATTAGGACGCTTAGACAATTTAGACGTCCTATAAAGCCGATCTTGTTGTAGTGGTTATTGACCTTTACCCCATTCTCGTAACTCCGATGCAGGGTATTCTTCCCCCGACGTGCACGAGGAACGAGTCGGTGTGCTTCTGAATGACATCAAACGAGTTGAATATCATACCGCATACCTTGCTTCTTTAGCCAAGTCTATCAGGTTCGCTCTACAATCTTCCGGTACTTTTTTTATGAACGTAAATTGTATTTATTATTTGAAAAAGTGTTGTTTTTGAATGATAGAGGGGGAGCGGATGTACGTGGATACTTCGTATGGTCGTTGCTGGATAACTACGAATGGTTATACGGTTACTTCGTGAGGTTCGGGTTACACTACGTTGACCGTCAAACGCTAACTCGGGTACCGAAACTTTCTGCAAAATGGTATAGGAATTTGTTAACGGGCCCTTTACCAAAAACTTACCCGATAAGTGCTTACCGATAAAATTCAACACTATTACTTACTTACCAGGTAAGATTTTAGTCCACCAAAACCGCACCGTATGCAATAATTTACCCGATAAGCTCTTACCGTGGTAAGAGTCGTCGTCTTCACTTACCGGGTAAAACTCTTGTTCTTTGTCTCGCTTTTACCGGATAAGATTCTTGATCCTTGCCATATTCATCCAGTAAGGTATCAATAAAATATTTTATGCAAGAAATAATTGTTCTTCTTTCTTGTTATGTATTTAATATTTATGGTATCATTTGGTCACCTTTCTATCTGTAATATGAATTAGCTTTTGGTTTTATACTATACTTTTTATTTATGGTATCATTTGGTCACCTTTCTATCTGTAATATGAATTAGCAAAGGTAGGTGACATTATTTTAGGCCATTAATTTAAGATAATTAATTACATCTATATCTATACTATATTATAAAACATTTGATAAAAAATTTTAAAAACGATTTTTTATGCACGAAGTACTGTTTATTGATGCATATTACTTAAAATTTAAGATTACAAGTAAATTGTGCATAAGTATCACTTATTAAAGCTTCATATTTAAATTCGTTGTAACTAACTACAGATAAACATAATTAAGTATTGGATAAACATCTCATTTTACATATAAAAAATCTAATATATAATTATGAAAATTATTGAGTTATAATAAAATACTTAATTATTATTTTTTTTAAAAATTTATATTATTAAACCAAAAATAAATTACAACATTATTAAACTTAAATTAAATTATAATAAAAAATTGAATTTATTATTTGTGTTTAAAAATACCCTTTTTTTTAATGATAATATAATTTCTTTTTAAAGATCCCGTTATATACAGTCTTGTATGAAAGACATTGTTTGTCGTTCTTATGCAACGTCAAACGATCGATTTTTGTCTTTTAACATAACTAGAAGCGTACTCGCGTAATGCAACGAGATACATCGTGATTTTAATATTTCATTTTATTCTTTTTCTCAGTCGATGTTATAATATGGCTTTATGTGATTTTGAGAAAGCGACGATATTTTTATTTTTGAATAAAATATATGTTTGAAGATATCATAAAATTTTGACAAAAATATATCGATATTAATATCAAATTAACTATTTGAAATTCCTCATTTTTTTGTGTAATTTTTTAATTCAATTTTTTTATAATTTAATTTATGTACAATAACGAAGTAATTTATATTTGGTTTAATAAT
>NC_037544.1:1865756-1868872 GCF_001531365.2 Cynara cardunculus var. scolymus
TTCTTGTGTTTTGGTGTAATTTCCTTAATTAAATTCTGTTAGTTATCAATGATTATCATAATTATATTTTAGATTTTTTATATTTAAAAGATTCGATTATGTTTATCCGCAGTTAGTCAGACGAATTCAAATATGAAGCTTTAATAAGTTGTACTTATGCATAATTTACTTATAATCTTAAATTTTAAGTAATATGCATCAATAAATAATACTTCGTGCATAAAAAATTATTTTTAAAAGTTTTTGTCAAATGTTTTATAATATAGTATAGATAGTATAAATTATATGAAAACAAGATCATGGAAGACGTGACACCCTTAATTGTGAATATCTGATAAGAGTGAGTTTAGTTATTTTAGTGTTCCGTTTATATGTATAGTAGGTGGTGTAACTTATTATAGCATTTTTAACAGATTTAAAAGAAAATTAAAAGTCGAGAAGTAAAATTCAAAATCTTCAACAGATTTATATTCAATTCCAACAACTTTTACGTTTTAAATATTATAATAATACTTATCTGGTAAGTGCTTACTGGGTAATTTTTCTTACCGGATGAACATGACAAGGGTAAAAAATCCTACCCGGTAAGAGTAATGATAAAGATGAAGAGTCTTACTTGGTAAGTGAGGGTGACGACTCTTACCCGAATAAACGCTTACTAGGTAAATTGTTGCATACAATACCATTTTGATGTACTACAATCTTACCCGGTAAAATAAATTACAGTGTTGACTCCTAAGGGTAAGCGCTTACCGGGTAAGCATTTAGGTAAACGGTCCCTTAGTAAATTAATATTTTTATCTTTTTCTACACATTCAACTTAAATTATAACCGTAATAAATCAACTTTGATAAACTCAGTTGGCACAATTGTTGTGTACGTCTGGAATAGAACTTTGTACAGATGAGATATTCCACCATATCACTCAGGGCGTCAACCACTACCCCATAACCCTTGTGGTTCACATTTAACTTTTAAGATTTCTTATGGGTCGAAATATAATAAAAACGTCTCTCATTGTAATCATTTTCTGGAAGTTCTCTAATTTTGGAGAATTTCACACTTTATTTCCTACTGTTTCTTTTCATATTAAAGAACATGTCATAGTAAAAAAAAACTGTCCAAAATCTCCATTTTTTCTGTTCGGAAGAATCTGTTGAAACTGCTTTTTTTAATCAGAACCCATTTTCCAAGGTTTTGAAAAATAAGTTCTAAATCAAAACACAGTATTTCAAGTCGTTTCATGATACAACAGAAACCAAACACGTAGTCAACGACACAAAGTTAAAAGGTTTATTAGATACATGAAATTCCAAAAGCAGATCATCACTAACTACGATTGTTTGTTTACCTCTTAATAGTTTCATTAAGAAACAACATTTGAATCGTGAAAAGGTGAATCTGGTTCGGTAAAAAGAAAGTTTGCCTCTTAATGGTTCTAAAACACTCTGAATAATTTTGTATCTTGAGCCATTCTAAACCATCCATAATTTCATTATGAACAGTTACCAAGCATCCACATTTCGTTTTGCACTATATCACAAAAGTCTCTTAATCATTCTGCACCAAACCACTTAACAACTGCCAAACAACCCATGCATCTCATCTTGAATCAACTGTTCCTTTTTTCCCTTGAGGATTCAGGGATCTCAAAGCATAAGATACATGCTTACAGCAGAGTTCATAGTTTTGACAAAATGAATTTTATAGGACGCTTAGAATGTAGAAGCATCCTAAAAAAATAGAGTAGATTATTGATTTGGTCTCTGTTGTTTGATGGTTTTTACAAAAATGGTCCTTGAACTTCATTTACTACAGATTAGGACTCGTTGTATGCCGTTTTGTAACAAATTGATCCCTACCCTAAACGACCATTCAGTTCATATATTTGTGAATAATGCATATGATATGTTGACATTATATATATATATATATATATATAGGTTGGTTATTATACAACCCTTTACATTTGTACAACCAATACAACTCAATCTTAACCGTCCATTTAATTTGATGAATATATATGATTTTATAGAAGTTTTGATTGTTTTCTAATATAAAGTATTGATCAAAATTAATGAACCCTATTCATCTTTCATAAACATTCAAATCATAATAAATGAACTCTCATCATTTCTATAAATATCTCAATTAATTGGGTTGCATTGATTGTACAAATGGACATAGTTGCATTTGAAATATACCCTATATATATATATATAGATATAGGAAATCCACAAATAAAATTACAATTTTCTACTGGAGTATTACTACTAGTTTTTTCAATAAATTCAAGATTCAAACTTATACAGAAATTTACAAACTGTGGAATCTACAAAAAATCCATCACTTATCTCCTTATTCAACTAATCCTTCAATTTTCACCTAAGCGGGTTCTCGAAAACTACAACGATGGGCTTATACATGCCATCAAAATAAATCGAGCATGACTTAGTCTTTTAAATTAAAGAATCGTTCTATGCTCTGATACCAATAAGGGGGGTATGACGGATTTTTTGGGTTTCCGTTAAACCACATATAACATAAATAAAATCATAATCAAAACATAAAGCAGAGTATACTTACAGAGATGGTAGAGACTTTTGAAGGATTTGAAGGAAGGAGAGTATGTGCAGCGGAGGTTTTTTTTATTCGATCTCTATTATTAAAGTTACAATATACGGTTTCTATATTCGATCTCTATTATTCGAATATAGAAACCGTATATTGTAACTTTATAGGCCTTTGATTTTTATGGCCTAAGTTTATAGGCTTTTTGACTTTTGTATCTTATCACTTATATTATTAGTATCTTTATCTTATCAGACATATCTTTTGTAATCATAGATAAGCATATGAAGGTCTATAAATACCTTCATTCTCTTCATTTGTAAATAAGAGTGAACGAATTTAAGAAAGAATTTCCTCTCTATATCCATGAGTTGCTAAATCTCTCCCTATCTATCTCTCTAACTTAGTTTCATACTCTTAAAACTCTCTTTCCAAACCTTCATATCATATCCCTTACCTATAAAAAAAAGAACATCCGTACATACTCTCCTTCCTTCAAAAGTCTCTATATATATATATATATATATATATATATATATATATAT
>NC_037544.1:1869142-1880697 GCF_001531365.2 Cynara cardunculus var. scolymus
ATCAATTAATTGTTTCTTAATATAAAGTATTAATCATAATTAATAAACTGTATTCATATTCCATAAATATTCAAATCATAATAAATGAACTCCAATCATTTCTATAAATATCTCAATTAATTGAGTTGCAAAGGTTGTACAAATGCACAAGGTTGTAAAAGAAATATACCATATATATATATATAAATTATATTCTCCTATTTGTTCTATAAGATTACTTCGTTCTATATTTTTATTTTTATTGGGACATTTATTAGCTAAATGTTTTTCATCGCCGCAAATAAAATATTTACATTTTCTTGTTTGTGGTTTTTTAACATATTTATCTTTATTATAAGGTTTATATTTTGTTTTATATGTATATATATATATATATATATATATATATATATCCAGATGCAAAAAGTTTGACCAATAGAGGTACATGGTGCTTATTTGTGGATAATGCGTGTGATATGTTCACATTATACATTCAGATGCAAAATCCAAGTCATTCAGGATAAGTTTGACCAATAGAGGTACATGGTCCTTATTTGTAAATAATATTATTTAAAAGGTGAACTGATTAGTTTATAGTAACTGCAAGATTTAATGTGCACCACTCGTTTGAAATATTTAATGATATTTCTTAATAAGCTAAAAGGGTAATATAGTAATTCTATTTTTGACAACTAATCAAAATATTTAATTAATTTTTTTAGAATGACAAATTTAGACCATTAAATCATTAACTTATAAAGTTGATCAATGGACATAAATTGGTCTTACGGGTCTCACGAAAAACCTTTGATCTCACGTGAACCTAACCCCCCTCCCCCCAAAAAAAATTGCAAATATATCCACATGTATATAAGAAACACTTTTCATGCGATCAACATCACATGTGTTCACATTATATAAAGTCAATAACTTAATACAAAACAACACGTTACAATTATCATATATCTAGTTAAATCAAAATACGCCTAAGCTAACCTTAATATAGGGAAGAGTTCAAACGAGAACCTCTGTGATTTACGAAAATGCGAGAACAGTTGCAGGCCTCTAACTTTTTTTAACTAACTCTTTAAATTATAATAAATAAAAATATATCACTGAGGGTAGTAATGTAATTAGATATTTTTTATATAATTATACATTATTTTAATTAATTGTGATTATCACATGATTTTATGTTGGAACTGATCACGTCAAACTCAGTCCCCATCCCCATCGTTTTCTTTATCTACGTCGATCTCGTGATATCAATTTACACCGAGATAAGCAAGCAACTGAGTTGGATAGTATCGATCTCATCCAAATATTTCTGCACAGATCAATGAATAAGTGAGTTGTAATAATCATGTGATAGGCAAGTATTTTGGCCATTTTTTACATTATACATTAATCAATTTTGTCCTAACTACACTGTGATAATCATGTGATAAGAAAGCAATCTGGCAATTGCATACATTATATATTAACCGATTTTGCCTTTAACTACACTGTGATAATCAACTTTTGAGCTGTGATATTTTGCTTGTTCAATTTCTCGACCACGCCCTTAACTGTGATAAGTCTGTGATAGACATTCTCTCATCGAATCTCTAATAGATTGAAGCCCTAATTGATTACAGACATCTATCGAATCCTAATCGAAGTGTCATAATATGTGATCAAGCTGTGTTATTAGACACATACTTTTGATCTTCTTCCTCGATACATTCAGAATAGACTGTACGATCTTCTTCCTCAACGCCTTCGAACAAGAGTATACGCTTGCCCTAACTCGGTTTCTTCCTTGTTTTCAGTTTCGCCTTCGAACAGGAATGTACGCTATCGTTGTGCTATTTATGATAACCCAAGGTCGATGATGATGATTATCACTACCCAGATGATCTGAATACTCTACATCGTGTTATTTAAATTTTAGGATATCAATTTCCAATTTTACCCTTCCACATCTTCAAAAAATTTGAAATTGTTTTACTGTTTATTTAAGTTTGAGAAAATATTTTAACTTCTCTTAAAATGTGATTCTAAACACAATTCTTGACTTAGAGGTTGTTCTCGTATCCTCGTAAATTACAAAGGTTCTCATTTGAACCTCCATCTGGATATATATATATATATATATATATATGCCAAATCTGCAAATATATCCACATGTATGTAACAAAACATTTTTCATACAATCAACATCACGTCTCTTCACACAATATAAAGTCAATAACTTAATATAAAACAACACGCTACAATTATCATATATCTAATTAAATCAGATTACGTATAATCAATATGTTGATCACAAATCGTCAACCTACATAATAACCCACAAAAGATGTTGAGTATCTTAAAACACTTTTCTTTGGACAGAAAATTATATCTGTTCTTCTATAAACATCTATCAGTTTTTCATACCCCCGTATTGTCCTGTACACTGAAATATAAAAAAAACTAAAAATAGTACAATTTTATTTAATTTTCAACCCTTTTCATGGTTTTAATTTTAACCCATATATTTATTATTTTAACCCATTTTTTTTGATGTTTTTCTATTATTCTTTTTACCTCTTTGTTTTCTATTTTATATGCTAATCTTATTAATTAATTAAAAATATTATAAATTTAATTATATTTTTAAGGTTAAAATATATTAAAAACAACCTTTGTGATTATTATTTTCATTACATAACTTTGATAAAAAAATTATTTATATTTGTATACAATATAAATTTTATTTATTTCTATTTATATACAATATAAAATTCTAAATAGATTTAGCACTATAATTTTTTTAAAATAATTTCCTAGTATTTATGATGTATAGTAATATGTTTAAATTCAAAAATATTTAATACTGAACTTATTTTGAAGGCATTGACAAAACGATTATAATAGTGTAATTTATTAAAAAAGAAACATATTTTTTTACATATATTAGTTAATATACAATTATGTATGTTAATATGATAACAAGTTATCAATTAATAAAATAGGTAGATTTTTCAAAATACAATGTTTTATCAAAAAATAATTTGAAATTACATTGATATAATAAAAAAATAAAATGATTTTATAATAATAAAATTTTTATGAAAATAAATTGTTATTTTATACAGTTGTATCATGTATGGAATCAGAAGCAATCCGGATCCCATGACCCGGCCCATTTTCCACCTAGAAAAGTAAACAACCCATCAGCTTGAAATCTCGCCGTTTTCGCGTTTTTTTGGTTGAAATTGCTCATTTGATCGTCGTTTTTCGTTCGTTCTTTTTAGCATTACTTCGTAAGTAACCTTATCATCAACATTTTGGTTCAAGAATCACGAGGTTTCGTTAAGCATAGCTCCCTAATATCTAGATTGAAGTTACGGATTTATATCAAAATGCACATCGTAACAGCGATTTGGTTCAAATCGGAGCTCGAATAGCTATTGCTGGTTCGATAGTAAACATACAGACGAAGCCATAGACATAAAACTTACAAGATATGGTTGAGTATCTTACCTTGAATCATCGAAAAATCCGAAAATCGTATACCGAGAGCTATCTTCTTCGATTTCTCTATTGATTTTTGTTGAAGTGGTTTGAGGAGTAATGGATCTAGGAAGCATGGAACAATTATATGCTAGGGATTTGGTGTAAGAGGCACGAAATCGTGGCCTTAATCGTTTCGTATGGCTGCTATACGTTGCAGGTAAACACCATATCCAGATCAAGGTTTTTGGTTTTCTTGCAAACAGGTACCTCAAGTTTGAGGGTCCTGCTGCCTTACCCCCCTGGACTTTATTGTTTTTACACTTCGCCCCTTTCTGTATTATTATTTTTGAATGTTAAAAATTATATAATTTTAGAGAAAAGTCCTTTTTGAATTTTTTTTATGCAGTTCATATACAAATAAACAAGTTGTTCATCAATTTTATTGAAGGATGAAAATGATACACCCCGTGCGTCCTACCAAATTAATTTTTTTGATACATCGATGTCAATATTAAGACCTATTTTTTTAAATGCATGACTTGAATTGGTCATCCATAAATGCTATTTGTATCCTAGTTTATGTCAAAATCAAGTCAATTAATGCACTGAGAATATAAAAAATAGTTATTGATCTTGTTGTGTGAGGAAGAAATTCATGGTTGTATTTAACATTATATAAGTGGCAGATTAATTAAAATAGTCATTTTACATGTTGGTTTTGTCTCTTGGCCATTTTCCTGCCTAATATTTCAAAAATGTTAGTATGTCCGCAAATGACACCCTCTCAATTTGTGAATTTGTGGAAGGTCAAAGTGTAAAAAGAATTTTTTTTGAAGTACATGAACAAAATTTATAAATTAGTCTCAACTGACAACCTATATCTATTTTACAGATTTGGTCCTTACATTTACGGATCGGTTCAAAAACTTTATTTTTTATACTTTGACCCTTCTGTAAATTGCAGAATTGTCACCTATGGAGATGGTAGACATTTTTGTGATTTTGGGAGAGGAACGAGGAAAGGTGAAATGAAACCACAAACTACTTTAATTAATTTCTCTTAAAAATTGCATATAGCAGCACGTGATGAATCTTTTGTTGAAAATATCTTTGGTTAACTTGACCATGACACGGTCTTAATTGGTGAGCCGCCATTTTCCGTAACCATCTTTTATTGGTAGGACGTCTTTTTTCTACTTAATGTAAACAAAGCACAATGTGCTGTCTATGAATCATTGTTTGTTTTTAGCAGATAAAAAGTAACCCATAATAAAATTCTGTCGAGCCAAGAATAAGATAAAGTTTCCCTCCTTTGTTCCATTATGAAACTGAAATCACCCACCATTTATCTCTTCTTCTTTCTCATTTCTGCTTCTGCTCTTCTTCTTGAAGCCTCCAACAATGGTGGGGTAGTCAAACTGCCCGAAAAAGAAGATCCCCATATCAAAATATCCGATTTTCCACCCGGGTTTCTCTTTGGAGCAGCCAGTTCTGCATACCAAGTCCATCTCCCTCTTTTTCTTTCACTTTCTTCCTCATTATCACACACACACACACACACACACACACACATATATATATATATATATCACTTACCTCATGGCATTTTGCAGGTTGAAGGAGCCTATCTTGAAGATGGTAAATCCCTCAGCAACTGGGATGTATTTTGTCATTCTGTAGGTTAGTATTATCAATTGTCTGTTTGTAGGACGAACTGCTTTCGAATTCTACTGATGACTAATCTATCGCTGCCATTGTTATTAGGTTGTGGAGAAAATGGAGAGAATGGAGATATTGCAGATGATCATTATCACCACTTTTTGGTTCAACTACTGCTCATATATCTAATTTGCTTATATCAAACAACAGTTTGTGGATTTGAATCTTGATTTATTACTTATGTTTCTTTAATCCAGGAAGATATTGAGATGATGCATTCCCTTGGTCTTAAAGTTTACAGATTTTCGATTTCATGGGCTAGAATTCTTCCACGTATTATATGCTATACCATCCCTTTCTTGTTTCCAATATCTTTTTGGACTATGCTTACCTTTTTGTGCTTCCAATTACCAGGAGGAAGGTTTGGTGAAGTTAATCCTGCTGGCATCATGTTCTATAACAAGATAATAGACAATCTGATTCTCAAAGGTGTGATGGGATGAAAGTTAAATACTACATCTGATCTTTGAAATTTGAATATAATTTTACCGCCAGTTTCAAGTTCAAGATTCATGCATGAATTCACAAAAGCTGGTATAAATTTTTTGTGGGAAGTGAGTGTGCTCCGTTCATTCTCAGCACCTTCTTTCTGCTGCGGAATAAAGCTTGATTCATGACTGTCGATTAAAATGATACAGGAATCGAGCCATTTGTGACGCTTTACCATGGCGATTTTCCTCATGAACTTGAAGAGAGATATGGGTCTTGGCTCAATGCTGAAATGAAGTATGTCCACCATGCCATTTTGACCCTGATATCAATTCCTCCTGCTCTGCTTTTTAGTTAGCTTATCAGGCGTATTATGTATCGTACTGGCAGGGACGACTTTGTACATATGGCAGAAATTTGTTTCAAGTCGTTTGGAGACCGAGTGAAGTATTGGATCACAATCAATGAACCTAACCTAGTAACACAATATGCTTATGGAACGGGGATTTTCCCCCCTAGTCGTTGTTCAGAGCCTTTTGGCAACTGTCTTGCTGGAAATTCGGATGTCGAGCCTCTCATTGCTATGCACAACATGTTACTGGCCCATGGCGTGGCAGCGAAGCTATACCGTCGGAAGTTTCAGGCAATCAACTAACTTTTAACTCTATCTTCAAACCCCAATCTATTGGCATTGTTGGACTAATGTACTTTTGCATATTGGTTAAGAAAAATACCGTTCATAGTCTTTGAATTTCTCTGTGCAGAGTAAACAAGGTGGATCGATTGGTCTTGCTCTACATTGTGACATGTTCGAACCATTAACTGAGAGTGAGCTTGATCGCAATGCTGCCAAAAGGGCCTTTGCTTTCAATATTGGCTGGTAAGATTTTTGAATGTGTAGCCTGTCTCATAACTTAGTTAGCAAACAAAGAAAACAGAGAGAAAACTATATATGATATTATTAGAGTCCTACATCGGCTAGACACGGACCATCAAAACCTATATATATATATATATATATATATATATATATGTTGGGACCTTCCCTCTTTCTGTTAGGGCTCTTTTGGAGGGTAATTTAATGGAGTTTCCTATATTCTATCATGGTTCATAGCTGGGTCTAGCACCACCTAGGGACTCAACAAACTCTTTCGCCTCCGTTTACCCTCCCCTCAAGGGTGCGTGTTGGAGTCCTACATTGCCTAGACATAGACCTTCAAAACCTATATATATAGGGTCAGGTTTAAGGGAAAAACCGTAGAAAATGAAAAACTGAGAAACACCCTGGTAACCGTTTATCTGGACAGTATGCACATGTGCATACAATTAATTTGTAGACAATTTGTCTTGCATGCATGAACGTGTAACATGCACACGTGCGTAAAAACCAACAAACAACTTCAATTACTTACATACACAGTGCATACCGTCTAGATCAATGGTTGGCAGGATACTCGGTTTTTCATTTTTTTTGGGGGTTTTCCACTGGGGTTTCACATATTCTAACATATATGATCTTCCTTCAACTACTTATCCTCAAACAGGTCACTTGATCCCTTAATATTTGGAGAATATCCTGAAGAAATGCAAGAATACCTTGGAAGTGCATTACCGAGTTTCTCTGTCGACGAAAAAAATTTAGTGAAGAACAGTATTGATTTTATTGGCATCAACCATTACACGACTACATATACCAAGGATTGTACCAACTCTAGTTGCTCTCCAACTGCTGATCGTGCAATCCAAGGTTTTCTAGACACTACTGGAGAGCGCAGTGGTGTGCCAATCGGTGAACTTGTAGGAAATTACATTTTTTGGCTCAACTTTTCACCCAAGATGGGGTGTTTGGGATTGCTTATAAAAACGTCTTGACTTATTTCGGTGTGGTACTGGTAATAAGCACTTTTGAGTGTTTGGATAAACAACTTATACCGGTGCCAAACCGGTAATAAGAAGTTTTTAAAGAAGTTAAACCCTTCTGACTTATAATAAGTTGATAAGTGCTTTTGTAGAAAAGCATAAGTTGCTTCAAATAAGCAATCCCAAATACCCCCTACACGTTTCTTCTTTTTATTTGATAATAAAGGCGTTTATCTTCAATGCACGAACAGACGGGGTTAGAAGGCTTATATGTTGTTCCTAGAGGCATGGAGGAGATTGTTAATTGTATCAAGATTCGGTACAATAATAAACCCATGATTATTACTGAAAATGGTAAGTGTCACAATTTTCAGATCAAACAAATTATGAATATGTTGTTAAACCATGCCCCCGTATTTATAATTCTGTTGCAGGGTATTCTTCACCCGTCATGCAGGAGGAACGAATCGATGAGCTTGTGAATGACGTCAAACGAATTGAATTTCACACAGCATACCTTGCTTCTTTAGCCAGATCTATCAGGTTCATTCTACAATCTTTCAATACTTGGACTTAACATGAGAATGAATGCAACAAAATGCAACAAAGTTTGGTTTATTTCCTTTTTAGTGTAACAAAGAATGCTTTTCTCAATCGATGTGACAAAGTTTCAAGGTAATCTGTCGATCTTGTAACATTTGATGACGTGGGTTCCTGTTTACGAAAGGGTTATGACGAAATGGATGATAAACTTGACATCCACGTCATCAAATGTTACAAGATTAGCAACGGTCAAACTGGGTAAAACATAAGAACTAAGTGTTGTACTAAGTAAGAACTAAGGCAAACTTCTTTGCTTTTTGATGCATTTTGCTCTACACCAAATGGAGGAAACAAAACCGTTACTGATTGTTTGAAAAATTGTTGTTTTAAACGATAGAGGGGGAGCAGATGTGCGCGGATATTTCGTGTGGTCATTGATGGATAGCTACGAATGGCTGCAAGGTTACAATTTGAGGTTCGGGTTACACTATGTTGACCGTCAAAAGCTAACTCGGATTCCCAAGCTTTCTGCACGATGGTATAAGAGTTTCTTAACGAACAGCAGCTATGTTATTGGTAAGGAAGCATTAAGACACGAAAGGTCATTTCAGGACGATACGATGCTTGAAAAAGCAGATGCATAGAAGACTTTTATGCTAGAAGCTTGTATGCCATGTTAGTAATTCTTCCTCCTTCTGCTGTTCTGTTTTCTGTTCATGTAATTGAACCATTTCAAGAATGGATTATTGATCCACTTCTCTCATTCATTGATAGTCTGTCTGCATTCAGACCAATAATTGGCCTTTGGCTTATTGTATCATTCTATCACTTTCCTATGTACCCATGATTCATGATCTATAAGATTCATTTGGTTTTTTATGTTATATTTGTTAATTATCATATAATCTTATATTGCTTTTGACTTGTATTCCCTTGGGTGAGTGAGGTTTAGGGGAAAAACCTAAAAAAAAATGAAAAACTGAGGAACACCCTAATAACCGTTCATCTGTAAGGTATGCACATGTGTATACAAGTAATCAAAGATGTTTTCTGGTTTCTATGCAAGTGTGCATGTTATGCACATGTGTATACTGGAAAAGTTACTTTGTTTGACAATTGCTGAATGATTTGGTGCAGAATGATTAAGTGATCAGAATAATTAAGAAGCTCTCATGATATAGTGCAAAATGAAGTATAATTGTTTGGTAATTGTGTACGATGAAATTAGAGTTCTTAATAGTTAAGGGAGATCCAGGATACAAAATTATTCAGAGAATTTTAGAACCATTAAGAGGCAGACTTTTTTTTTTTTTTGCCAAACAAAATTTACCTCTTTAACGATTCAGATGTTGCCTCTTAGTGGAACTATTAAGAGGTAAACAAACAACATTACTTGTATACACATGTGCATACTGGAAAAGTTACTTACAAATTACTTGTATGCACATATGCATACTGTACAAATGAATAGTTACTAGAGCGTTCCTTAGTTTTTCATTTTTTTACGGTTTTCCTCTGAACCTAACCCTATTACCTTATATCATTTAGAATCTTTTTTTATTGAACCAGACTCGGTAATGGCATTGTAGTTCGAAGATTGCTCGAATGTCATGTTTCATACCCTTAAAATTGTAAAACTTTACACTGGCTTTCTTCGTTTGTTATATCTGAATCTTGCTGATACTTTGTCAAGTTTAAGATGACAAGGGTAAAAGATATAGCGTACTAGAAGATTAAGGTTTAGCTTTGTTCCAAATTTCCAATATTAACAACCAACACGATTGTCAGTAACTGTTAAGTTGGAGTCACACATCTACTAGACTTAGACCATTTCTTCCGTATATATATATTGGAACATCCTTTTTCTCTTTAAGGGATCTTTTAGAGAGTGATCTGGGAGTTCCACATCTTCTTACATGGTATCATAGCCAAGAAGGTCTACCATTTTAGGGATCCAACACTCTAGCTAACCCCCTCTCGACACTTTGGGACAATCTGTATCCATCTAGCGTCCATTGGAGGAAGCGTATTAAGTTGGAGTACTCTTTCTCTTTACGGGCTCTTTTGGAGACTGATCTCTGAGTTCCACATCTTCTTACAACGATAATAAATCTTCTTGGGTCTGTTCCTAGTGGATTCAATAGACTGCCCGTTCATTCATACAGAAGACCAGATTTTCCAGATGGGTTTCTGTTTGGAGTATCTACTTCCTGTTGAAAAATATTCCAATAAGATAGATGAAAACAAAATAAAGTTTTATTATTTATAAAAACTTTAATTATATAACGAACAAAAATTAGACCTTTTAGTATTCAGAACCACCAACACCTCAACAAAGTGTCAAATCATACAGATTGAATCTATCATTCGCGATAGATTCAATGAAAGAAAGGAGTAGAAGCAGAGTTGTTCACTTAGTGAACAGAAAATTAAATACAATGCGTAAAATATAAAACCAACCTGATTAAATTGTCGATTTGTATTGTAATCTGCACGGTAAAACCTGTCCTTTAAGGTTTTATACGACCAATCTACTCACGCTGTGAGTCTGCTAGTCGCAAAGCTCCAGGATTTGATGCAGTATTCGATTCGTCTATGAACAACGATCAATAACGAATATAGAACACGGTGGATGTAGAAAAAACGGTAGAGAGAAAAAGGACTCGAAAACAGAAATCGGAGGAGAGAAAAGACTGGTTTTTTTTCTTGTGTTTTTCGAACTGGCTTCAACCCAGTTTATATATTGGTTGAAGCCTACTATTGTTCCACGAAATCCTCACAAATCGCAGATAATGACGAGGATATTTCTCAACTGGCCATTATCTCTAAAAACGTGGAAGACCAAGTCATAAACCGATTTGTTTTAAAATAAAACCAGTTTATTTTTCTTCTCCTCTCGATTTTGTACCAAAAAGATACTCGGAGCTCGGGGCAAAGCTCCGATGCGGCGTGCGAAGTGCAAAGTGCGCCTTCTCTTTCCAAATTTCAAAAATATTACCACCCCCGTCATCTCCTCAATTTGCGGATAAGTCAAAATGTAGAAAAAGTTATCTGAACATGGTTCACAAGTGCATGCATCAAATCTGTAAAATTAGATAAATTTCCGCAAGTGGCACTTCCGCCACTTGCTAGGACTAATTTACAGATTTGGTTTCTGTATTTGCAGACCATGTTTAGAAACTTTTTTAACATTTAAATTACTCCACAAGTTGATGAGTTGCTATTTACAGAGATAACAATATTTTTTAAATATTGAAAAAGAAACATATAAGAGATTAATTAAAAACTAAAAAATAGCTATTTTAATTAGTTTTTTAATAATAAAAAATTGAATTTTAAAATCAGCATTAGGAAGAAATTTCCTTAAAAAATGGGGTTTTCTAACACCACCCCCTCCAACAATTTTTATACAACCCCCTCCCCCATATTAAAAGACGAAAAAAAAAATAACTAAATGACAAAATTTAATATTTTAATTTTTAATTTTTTTATATTTTAACTTTTAACCCTAACTTTTTTATATTTTAACTTTTAACCTTTTA
>NC_037544.1:1882992-1967073 GCF_001531365.2 Cynara cardunculus var. scolymus
GCCACAGCAACAGATCCAGCGACAGCAACAGAGCCAGTGAATATATCGGTATATCGGTCCGATTTTTACCTCAAATATCGCTAAAAATCGCTAAAAAATCGCTAAATATCGCCGATAATATCGGCCCCGATATTTTGACCGATATTTATGGTCCGATTTTTTTCCTAGGAGCGATATCCGATATATCGCCGATATATCGCGATATTAACAGCATAGCCACAAGGGTGCTGGCTGATTGGTTTGAGCTTGGGCTCCAAAGGTCAAAATGCCAAGAAGTCTCAAGTTCAAATCCAATGCGATGACTCCGGGCTACCCGCAAAGCAGTTGGTCGCCCTGGAATTAGTCGGCTCGCATAGCGGGTTGGATATCCAAGTTAATAAAAAAAAAAAACTTTAAAAACAGTTGATAAAAAGATGGATTTTTGTAAGAATCTTGATGGAAGATGTTGTTGAGTTGTATCAGGAGGAAGATTTGGTGAGGTCAATCCAAATGGGGTTCTTTTCTATAACAAGATCTTGGATAATCTCATACTTAGAGGTGATATCTTCACATCATTCCTTTGACCTAATGGAAATTACACACACTATTAACCTTAAATTTGCACACACTGTAGGAATTAAACCGTTTGTAACGATTTACCATCATGATTTCCCTCAAGAACTTCAAGATCGATATGGGTCTTGGCTCAGCCCGTTAATGCAGTATGTAAAGAGAACGTGCATAGTTTCCCTTCTTAACATTTGTGTAAGAATATGTGGAACCCCGTAAGATTACTCTCTGAAAGAGCCCTTGTGGAGAGAAATGATATTTCTGCATATATGGAGAAGAAATGATCCAAGTCTAGTAGTTGTGGGATTCCAACATGTTCCCTTCAATAGAGGCAGATGGGCACAAATTGTCTTATAGCGCCGAGTACCTAACGACTTTGATACCATATGAGAATATGTGGAACCTGTTATATTATTCTCCAAAAGAGTCTATGTGGAGCTTAACGGGGGCTTGTGATCCAAGTGGGGGCTTTAAGGGGCGGGAGTAATTTGATGGTGTTCCATAAATTCTCACATGGTATCAAAGCAATGATCTACCACTCTTGGGACTCGACACTCCGGGGATATATGTACTTGTCTAGCCCCCTCTCGACACTCTAGGCTATTTGTACCCATCTAGCCTCTAATGGAGAGAGTTTATCAGAGTCCCACATCGGCTAGACTTGGACTATTTCTCCTAAGTATATATTGTTCAAGGGATCTTTTGGACAGTAAACTAATGGGATTCCACGTATTCTCACAATCTGGTTTAACATATTTGTTGGTTTTAATGCTTCAATTATAGGGAAGACTACGTCCACTACGCAGAAACGTGCTTCAAGTACTTTGGTGATCGAGTGAAGCATTGGACCACGATCAATGAGCCAAACCTGTTTACACAAATGGCCTACATAAATGGAAAGTATCCACCTGCTCGCTGTTCACAACCATTCGGCGATTGTTCAGCTGGAAATTCTGATATCGAGCCTCTTATTGTTATGCATAACTTGTTGTTGGCACATGGCAAGGCTGTGAAGCTATATCGAAAGGATTATCAGGCAATCAGCTGACCTTAAAGTTTACCTTTTTCTTATTCGGTGAATGTTCGTTGACTAGAAAAACGTACGTGCAGCATGATCAAGGTGGGTCAATCGGGATTGTGGTTGATTGTTTAATGTACGAGCCACTGACAGATGATGATCTTGATCAAGAAGCTGCTAACAGAGGCTTGGCTTTCTCTATCGGCTGGTATACATAAACACACACACACACACACACACATATATATATATATATATAAGGGTCAGGTTCAAGGGATATCCACAAAAAATTTGAAAACTAAGGAACACCCCGGTAAACATTCATCTTGACGGTATGCACATGTGCATACAAGTAACTTGTAGCAATTTGGGGATGCACATGTGCATACAAGTAATTTCTAAGCAATTTGTCGGGGATGCACATGTGCATAACATGCACACGTGCATAGAAACCAAGAAACAACTTCAATTACTTGTATACACATGTGCATATCGTAGGGTGTTCCTCAAAAAAATGATAAACTGAGGACAATCATGATGAACAATCATGAATATTATGTGTTTTCATCATGATTATTATGCATCTTTCATCATCAAATACCACATCTTCATTATGAATAATTCTTATCTTGAATATCTGTCATGACATGTATGATGTATAAGTCATGAATAGCTGGTTCCGAGGGTCTCAAAATATTTACGGTTCTCATTTAAACCGACCCCACCAATATTTTTCTTAAATTTTGTTTTCGATATTGTTAAATAGGGCATTGGATCCACTAATCTTTGGTGATTATCCCTCGGAAATGCGCCAGTATCTTGGAAATCAACTGCCAAGATTCTCCGTTGACGAAAGGAAGTTTATGGCAGACAGTATCGACTATATTGCAGTCAACCATTATTCAACTGCATTTGTGAAAGATTGCATTCATTCTAGTTGTAGTTTAACCGCCAACCGAGCAATTAGCGGTTTTGTGGATGTAACTAGAGAACGAGATGGTGTTCAAATTGGTGAACCAGTATGTATAAAAAAAGACCTTTTTTGCCCCTCGTTTACTATTCGTTTGTTTCATTGTTTCTGTGAGAATACGTGGAACCCCATTAGAGTATTTTTCAAAAGAGCCCTCGAGAACAAAAGGGAGGTTCCAACGGAAATGGTTCAGGGGCTGTTTGGTTGGTTTTCCATTAAATCCTGTATGAATAAAGATGTTTATGTGGATTTATCTGTCTATATAGATTGAGTAGGTTTTTGTTTGAGAGAGTTTTTTCATTGATGGAAAAAGCATGTTTTTTAATTTTGAGGAGAAGGTTTGAAAAAGCCTTGGCTTTCTGAATAAGTCATTTTCTATAGCATTAAGCCACTACCAAACAGTCATGTATAGCTGATTGAATAAGCTGCGAGTACCATTAAGCTCATTAAGCTGCTAACAAGTCTTAGCTGATGTGGGACTAACAATTTCATTATGTTGACAGACGGGCATTTTAATGCTGCCGGTAGTTCCAAGAGGCATCGGAGAAATGATCGGCTATCTAAAGAAGAGATACAACAACAAACCCATGTTTATTACTGAAAATGGTATGCAAAATGTCTCTGAAACTGTATCTAGGCTACTGTTGACTTTCTTAAGTCAACTTCATGAAACATAAGAACTGGACTGCAACTCTTTTTGATGATTTCATGTATGCATTAACCTGTTGCAGGGTATTCTGAACCAAAAGGGCAAGAAGTACAAGTTCAAGATATACGAAAAGACGTCAAGCGAATAGAATTTCACAAAATGTACCTCTCGTCTTTGGCCGAAGCAATCAGGTGATCATATGTTTGGTTGGTTTTCCATTAAGTCCTAAATGAATTGTGTGGATTGATCTGTCTGTATTGCAAAGGTTTTTGGTTGGGAGGTTTTTTTGTAGATGGAAGTAGCATGTTTTTAAGTTGGGAGTGATAAGTTTGGAAAAAAAATAACTTGGCTTTTTGCATAAAGCTCCCCCTAGAAGCTTACTGAATAAGCCACTTCTATATCATTATGTCACTACCAAACAGTCAACTATAGCTTACTGGACAAGCTGTAAGTCCAATTAAGCTTATTTAGTTGCTAACAAAAGGAACTTACTCTCTGTAAAAATATGTGGAACCTGTTTAGGTTACTTTTCAAAAGAGCATTTTAAGGAGAAAGTGGAGGTTCCCAACATATATCTAGGAGAAATGATCCAAATCTAGCCGATCTCAAACTCT
The DNA here is from genome assembly GCF_001531365.2 of Cynara cardunculus var. scolymus. Lineage (NCBI taxonomy): Eukaryota > Viridiplantae > Streptophyta > Magnoliopsida > Asterales > Asteraceae > Cynara > Cynara cardunculus. The sequence continues at coordinate 1,886,793 of NC_037544.1, forward strand.
AACATGCCCCTGGAACGGAGGCTAGATGGATAGAGATTGTACATCACAAAGTGTCTAGAGGGGGCTAGACGAGTACAGATTGGTGAGAGTGTCGGGTCCGTGTAGAACTTGGCTCTAATACCATGTGAGAATATGTGGAACTCCATTAGATTACTTTCCAAAAGAGACTTTGCTTCTTTGGGACTCTAATACTCGGACTATTTTGTATGGTTGAATAATGAAAAAAACGGCATTTTGACAGGGATGGTGCCGATGTAAGGGGCTATTTCGTGTGGACATTGATGGATGATTTTGAATGGATTCTCGGTTACAGTGTCAGATTCGGCTTATACTACATTGATCGCCAAACGCTTGATCGGATCCCCAAGTTGTCAGCAAGGTGGTATCAAGATTTCTTGAAAAACGACACTAAAGCACCAGCAATCCGAATATCGGACCTGGTACACAAGCAAGCGTATTCATAAGTGTTCGGACATACAAATTTCGTGTTGTAACTTGTGAACTTTTATATGGGTCGACGCCTATATATACACGTCGAGTATATACACAAATTTGATTAGTTTGCTGTACCCGTTGAAGAACAATAAAGGGAGTGATTCCTTTTTTCACAAGATGCATGACAATTATAATTACTTATTTAATTTGTAATTATAAGGGTATAAAGAATAAGTATTAAAAATAATTTATCAGTATTTAATAATATATAATTAAATATAAAAAATATTCAATATTAAACTTATTTTGAAGATATTGATGAGACGATTATAATGATATAACTTGTAAGAAAAAGGTACAGGTGTAAAATGGGGATTGGGCCAATTTTGCAGGTAGATGTCGTTTTCTACATAATAAATACAAAATAGAGTGTTGAGTTATTGATATAATAATGAATGAATGATTATTATATATGTAGATAATATGAGTAGATTAGATTGATTTGGTGGTTTGATGATGAAATTGAAACCATCCACCATCTCCATCTCCATCTCCATCTCTCTCTTCTGCTTTCTCATATCTGCTGCTTGTGTTCTTGTTGAAGCTTCCAACAATGGCGGTCGAGGGTTCAAACTCCAAGAAGAAGAAGATGCCCACATCAAAAGATCCGATTTTCCACCTGGGTTTCTCTTTGGAACAGCCACTTCTGCTTACCAAGTCCATCTTCCTTCTCTTTCTTCACTTTCTCTCTCATTATCACACACACACACATATATATATATATATATATATATATGGCCAAGTTTAGGAAAACTGTAAAAAAGTGAAAAACTGAGGAACACTGGTAACTTTTATCTGAACGATGTGCATATAAGTAATTTGTAAGCAATTTGTTGCAGAACATGAACACTTGCATAAAAAAACCCACAAACAGCTTCAATTAATTGTATGCACATATGCATATGGTTCAGATGAATCATTACCGGTTGTTCCTCAGTTTTTCATTCTTTGGGGATTTTTGCTTGAACCTTCCCCTCTCTCTCTCTCTATACACACACATACATATATATACACACATGATTTAATCATTTTAGAACTTCATACCCCTCTCTCTCTCTCTCTCTATACTACATATATAACCATTTAATTCATTGTCTTAAATACAAGTTACTAAGCATATGGTACAATGGTTTTATGCACCAAATTAAAAAATCTCTTAAAGACAAGTCATAAAGCATATGGTACAACCTTTTTATGCATGGAGCCTTCTTGATGCCATTAATTCTATTCATGGTAACTCTTCAAATAACTTTTATCAAGATTAAGTTCCCAACTTACTTTTTTGATGTTTCTGTTTTGAACTTGTTTTCATGCACGGTTACATTCCACACCACCTCCCAAAATGRTCATTTCAGACCCTTGCTTTCTTCTCYACAACTTTCTTCTTCCCTATTTCATGTCTCACCTWTTCTACACTCTCTGTCTTTTTCTACGAATTCAAACCAATATGATAAATCTCCAACCCACCCCAATATGGAAACCGAGAGCGTTGACCTTAAGTGAAAGTTGACCATAGGCAAGCGTTTGAGTAAACGACCCTCGATATAGTTCGTTTTATTATTCATGTACTTAAGTGAAAGTTTGACTTCATATACACTAATAGATATCCAAGGTACCTTGTAACTCAGATTATATATAGTAATATTATGGACCAAAAATCAACATAATCCTTTTGTTTGTAATGAAGAGGAACGAGTAAATAGTTAATTTTTAACATAAAATATTCCAAAAAGAATAATGCATTTTTAGCAGAAGGACTCGAGCCTATTTCCAACGGGATTTTAACTTTAAACTGTTGTGTATTTAAACAAAGTCATTACATTTCTTTGTCAACTGAGCAACACGACTAAGAGCATCTCCGACAGATTCCCAAAATGGAAACAAAAATTAAAGTCTCTAAAAAAATTTATATTTATCTCCACAGCTTCCGTATTTTGTAGAATCCAATATTGATTATAATTTTAAAATATTTCATTTATCTATTAGAATATTATTTATCTCTCTAAATATTTATTCTTAAAGTTTTCTAATGGTGGGATATATTAAAAAAATATTTCTCTCACATGATAATCATCTTTGTGGTGTTCGTATTTGAAGAAAAAATATTATTCTTTTCCTATTTTCTCCATTTTAGAGATTGTTTTAGGAAATCTGTTGGAGCATAAAATTGGTTCAAAATCTCTATTTTCTCAATTTTGGAGAATCTATTGGAGACCTCCAAGAGCTTTTCATTTTCCATTTAGAATAACTTTCAAGTCTGCTTATTCTGTGCATTGCACGAGCATATTGCTAGTATATATATATATATATATATATGGGGTTTAAGCGTTTGAGAACTTCATATGAGAACTATTATCCTAAGGTATTATTTTTTAACATGGTTTTTTCTCATCTAAGGCTAGAATTTCGTGTATTGTTAACATATATTTGTTTCACAATGTGTTTGCTTCATATGTTTGCGTTCACAATGTGAAACTTCTTACATGAACAGGCTAAAAAAGTTCACATTGTGTAGTTATTCAATATTCTAAATCTTAGTCTTAGATGAAAAAATACTATTAAACTTCATTATGCACTAGTTCTCAAGGTTATCACGATTTTATGGGTTCTCAAAAAAAGGTCCCTTTGTATATAGAGGTAGGTTCAAATGAGAACAGTAATCAAATAAAAGAACACGCATATGATTTTACACGTCTCATATATATATATATATATATACATATATTATAGATAAATAGACACATCCCATTACACTGATCGGGGGCGTTCGTAGTGACTGAGGGGGTCGAAGACCAAGAAGTAATATAGAGAGAGAGAGGGGAAGATGTGGCTTGCGACCTAATCACATATGATTTTACACATGATTTTAGTGTAAAATCACATGTGATGTGACTGTTTTCTTATTTAGTTACTGTTCTCATATGAATCTGACTCTCTCTATATATATACTTCAACTCATGGAATTTTGCAGATTGAAGGAGCATATCTTGAAGATGGTAAATCACTCAGCAACTGGGATGTATTTTGTCATTCCGTAGGTTAATATTATCGATTTCATCGTTTGTTATTGTTTATACGTCGAATCGATTTCAACTTCTATTGCTAATTTATCTGCTATCATGTTTAAGTAGGTTGCGGAGAAAACGGAGAGAATGGAGATGTTGCAAATGATCATTATCATCGGTTTTTGGTTCTAACTACCGCTCATATATCTAATTTTTACAAGGGTTTGGTTCTCGTTAGACCAATATGTTTTCGTGAGACTCGTGACACCAGAAAGAATAATAACACCGAACCTTCATAACAAAACACTGTAAAGGTTCAGTGTTATTATGTGGTGTTACGGGTCTCACAAAAACAGGCTGGTCTCACATGATCCGAAGTCTGTATATCAACAACAGTGTCGTTTATTTGAATCTTGATTTTATTACTTGTCGTTTTCTTTACTACAGGAAGATATCGAGATGATGCATTCCCTTGGTGTAAAAGCGTACCGATTTTCGATTTCGTGGGCTAGAATTCTTCCAAGTATTCGATCCGATCTTATCGTCCTTTTCTCGTTTTCATTAGCTTTTTTTTAAGTGATGCTTACATTTTTGTGTATCTAATTATCAGGAGGAAGGTTTGGTGAGGTTAATCCTGCTGGGATCATGTTCTATAACAAGTTAATAGACAATCTGATCCTCAAAGGTCAGATGAGATGAAACTTGAATACTTGCACTACAACAAAGTTGATTTTATAGGACGTCTAAAATATAGAACCGTCTTAAAAGAATACTTTATAAGATTGATAGGATGGTGTCTGGTTGGTTTGAGCTTGACTCTAAAGATCAAAAGTATCAGGAGGTCTCACGTTCAAATCCAAGGAGGAATAAAAATCCCTTTGTGGCCACGGAGGTTCAAATGCGGTGACTCCGGGCTACATGCAAAGCAAAGCAAGTGGTCATCCTGGGATTAGTCGGCCTGCATAGTGGGTTGGATATCCAGGTTAATAAAAAAAATGTTACAATAGGTTGATAGGATGATTTTAGACATTTTAACAGATTTTTTAGTAGGATTTTATAATAAAGTGTCATATTAACTATGTTTTATATGATATTATTTGAAAAAAATGTCCTATAAAAAGATGGGTTTATGGGACATGAAAAGTGTCCTGTAAAATATGGGTTTACAGGACACTTTTGGGTTTATAGTGTCCTATCAAAAATGGGTTTACAGAAAAGTATCCTGTAAAATAGCTAATAGTAAACGTCTTAAAAAACTTGTTAAAAACGTCTAAAAGCATCCTATAAACATATTGCCATGCTTTTAGATAGGACGCTTTATAATTTAGTCCTATAAACATAAGTTCCATCGAAGTATTCTAAGACCCGGGTTTTAAAAACTTACTCGTCAACTTACTTGAATGTACCGTACTTAAATAACGTTCAGTAATTATTGAGGGGTTAAAACCGCAAATTAGGATGCTTAGACAATCTTAGATGCATGAATTCTGATGTTTTGTTAGTTTGACCTCAAAAGATTGTATATGTTTCGTGTGATATCGTCATATCGCTTGGATTCTTGACTGTCGATTAAAACGATACAGGGATCGAGCCATTTGTGACCCTTTTCCATGACGATTTACCTCAGGAACTTGAAGATCGATATGGGTCTTGGCTCAACCCCGAAATGAAGTATGTCTATAACGCCATCTTGACCATAATATCGACTCCTCGGCTTTTTAGTTAGCTTATGGGGCGTATTATGTATCTTGCTGGCAGGGACGGTTTTGTACATATGGCAGAAGTTTGTTTCAAGTCGTTTGGAGACCGAGTGAAGCATTGGATCACGATCAATGAACCTAACATCGTAGCATCATACGCTTATGAAACGGGCCTTTTTCCTCCTGCTCGTTGTTCCGAGCCTTTTGGTAACTGTCTTGTGGGAAACTCGGATGTCGAGCCTCTCGTTGTTATGCACAACATGTTACTGGCCCATGGCATGGCAGCGAAGCTATATCGCTAGAAGTTTCAGGCAATCAACGAACTTCAACTCTTTCTTCAAACCCTGATCTATTGGTAGGGCTGCACATGGGTTGGGTAGGTCAGGTTGAAGGCATTTAAACAACCCAACCCAATGTTTACGGTTTGAAAAATCTCAACCTAACCTTAGAAAAACTACAACCCAACCCAACCCAACCCAACTCAAATCATACGGGTTGGGTTAGGTTGGGTTGGTCAGGTTAATCGGGTTGACCGGTTCTTTGAGCACCCCTACCTATTGCATTGTTGGTTAAAGGAATTATCGTTCGTAATCTTCGGACTTCTCTGTGCAGCATAAACAAGGTGGATCGCTTGGGCTTACCGTGCATTGTTTCATGTTCGAACCGTTTTCTGATAGTGAGCTTGATCACGATGCTGTCGAAAGGGCGTTTGCTTTCAATGTTCGTTGGTAATGTTCTTGAATGTATGTCCACTCGTAACTTAGTAAAAGTGTGTTTGGTATGCAGACATGACTAGACTGGATTGGCCTTAATGGGCAAGAGTGAGAAATAATTGTACACACTAAAACAAAATCTGGTTTATAAGACTTAAGTTTATACAATAAAACGTCTTATCTAGAGGTATTGTAATAAGTTCATAGAACGTTTTTGGGTGTCTTAACAATTTTTTTAGGACGCTTTTAATACAAAAACATCGCATTAGCTATTTTACAGTACCCTTTTGAGAAATGTTCTGTTGTTTTTATAAGACACTTTTTCAAATAATGTCCCGTTTTCTTTTATAAAAATGTCCAAAAACTTGTTACAACGCCCAAAAACATTTTATAAACTTATTACAACACTTTTAGCGGAGACTTTTATATTATTTGATCCTATAAATTAAGTCTTATAAATCAGTATATTAAGATGCCTAGACATTTTTGAGGTCCTGTAACCTCAATTCCATTGTAGTCTGAGAGTGGTTTTAGGGTTTTATTTTGACATAGATAGTTTAGTAATTTACCATTTTTGTCATAACTCTTGAGTTTTGTTCCATCTATTTTGGTGGGACAATAAAATGCGTTTTTGTCTCACTCAGTCCTGTCATGTCTTAGCTTAATGTCATACTGACAACAAGTTTTTGTATTGTCCTCTGTACCAAACGCACCCTTACAAAAAAAAGAAAAAAAAAGAGAAAGCTATATATGATATCATCTTCCTTCAACTTCTTACCTTCAAACAGGGCACTCGATCCCGTAATATTTGGAGATTACCCCGAAGAAATGCGTGAATACCTCGGAAGCGAATTGCCAAGTTTCTCGCTTGACGAAAAGAATTTGATGAATAACAGTATTGATTTTATCGGCGTCAACCATTACTCGACTATATACGCCAAGGATTGTACCAACTCCAGTTGCTCTGCAACTGCAGATCGCTCAATCCAAGGTTTTGTAGAGTTGGTTGGAGAGCGAGACGGTGTGCCAATTGGTGAACCCGTACGAAATTGCATTTTTTTGGCTCTAGTTTTCGCTCTCTTAATTTGGTTTAGCCGCTTTTTCTTCTTTTTATTTGACGACAAAAACGTTTATCTCCGTTGCACGAACAGACCATGTTAGACGGATTATACGTTGTTCCTAGAGGCATGGAGGGGATTGTTAACTATATCAAGATTCGGTACGATAATAAACCCATGTTTATTACTGAAAACGGTACGTCTCACAATCATCAGATTGAACAAATTACGAATATGTTATTGGTCATGCCCCCGTACTTGTAATTCCGTTGCAGGGTATTCTCCACCTGACGTGCAAGCGGAACGTGTTAATGAGCTTGTGAATGACGTCAAACGAGTTGGATATCACACATCGTACCTTGCTTCTTTAGCCAAATCTATCAGGTTCGCTCGACAATTTCTTTGTACTTCAAGATTGGAATGGCCCTGTTACACTTGTACCAAGATATAAATCAACTCGATGAGTACAAATAAAATAACATCTCTTTTAATGAGAAAATAAGAACATCTAAACCTTAAATGGAGATTTTGGGGATTTTTGCTCCAACAGATTCTTGAAAATGGATAAAGTAGGAGAGAGGGTGAAATTCTCCAAATTTGGAGAAATCTGTAAAAATCATGATCATCTATGAAAGAAAAATTATTTTTTACTCCTCCTTCCAATGAGAATCTTTGAAACTATTGCTTATGAGAGATAAATAATATTTTAAGAAAGGTATTGGATATTTTAATAATATCTAGAAGGGTACTCGTACAATGCAGCGAGATACATCTCGATTTTAGTGTTTCGTTTTTTTTTGGTCTTAGTCAATGTTATAATACGGTTTTATGTGGTTTTGAGAAAACGATAATATTTTTATTTTTAAATAAAATACAAATATGAAGATATCATAAAAAATAAAAAGAATATTCTATTAGTACCAGACTAACTATTTAAAATTTCTCGGTTTTTGTGTATTTATTTAATTCATTTTTTTATTTTTGGTTTAATAATATAATTTTTTATAAAGATAATAAATAAGTATTTTGTTAGAACTCAATAATTATTCTAATTATTTTTTAGTTTTTTTATATTTAAAATGAAATGTTTATCTGAAGTTAGTTACACGGATTCAAACATGAATCTTTAAGAAGTTGTACTTACGCACAATTTACTTGTAGTCTTGAATTTTAAGTAATATACATCAATAAACGATACTTCATACATAAAAAAATGGTTTTTATGAATTTTTCTCAAATGCTTTATAATATAGTATAGATAATTCATATTGTAATCTTTAAAATGGGGAAGCTGTTGGATATGAATATAAATTTTCTTTGGAGATTTTGACTTTTGATTCTCCATTTTGGAGAATCTGTTGGAGATGCTCTAACATATGAAATTTACTTAAATGATATTGTTCTTCTACAATTGAGAATCAGCTAAAAAAAGTAAAAGTCAAAAACATTAAAATTTGGCTTGTTAGAGTCCCGCATCAGTCCAACTTGGACCATTTCACGTCTATATATGTTGGGACCTCCATTCTCTCTTTAAGGGCACTTTTGGAAAGTAAATATCGGGTTCCCCATACATTTTACTTTAAACGGAGATATATAATGAAACTGCTATTGGTTATTTGAAGAATTGTTGTTTTAAACGACAGAGGGGGAGCGGATGTATGGGGATATTTTCTATGGTCGTTGATGGACAACTACGAATGGTTGCAAGGTTACAAAGTGAAGTTCGGGTTACTCCATGTTGACCGGAAAACGCTAACTCGGACCCCGAAGCTTTCTGCAAGATGGTATAAGAATTTCTTAACAAACACAAGCGATCTTATTGTTAAGGAAGCATCAAGAGACCTATGGATATGAGTTTCAAGGCCTCGCTTTTATTTATTTATCGGTTGAGCCGATCCATTGTTCCTTTTTTCTTGTGTATGGGGATTAACATCCTGTTCCCGGTCAAACCCAGATACTGATTTGAAGTCCAACAGCAACAGAGACCTATTATCAGAATTTCCAAATCCCAAATACTTATTAAATGAATATTAGTTTACCGGGTACGGCGCTGGTTAGGGGGTACAATACCCGGCCCTAGCTCCAACCCTGGTTTGAGTCTATGGGGATCCCCGGAACCCGTTTTAGCGGGGAAACCCTGTCCCCGTTCGGGTCGGGTGAGACGGGTTCCCCACCGAGTCAGGGCAAATCACCATCCTTACGCAACATGTTTTGCTTGTTTCGCCAAGTCCACCAGGTTTGCTCTACAATCGTTCACTTACACCACTCACATTTTATACCCCCTTCTCACTTGCATACCACTAAGAAAGAGTCGAATTTATTTGCTTTTAACATAGTCGTTGCTTTTTTTTTTCTTATACGATGATCGCGGGTGTTGGATCTAGAGATTATCAGCCAGACAAACCTCCAGTAATCCCGACTAAAATGTAAATAAAATAAATAGACGTTAGAAATGCATTTTCTAAAAATTCTCGAACATTTAATTTGCCCCTAAAGCTTGGATTCTTAAATTTCGATTAAAATATGAACCCTAAAACTTCAAGGCGTAAAACGTAACACGAGTGAACCATTTTTTCTTGATTTGAAACCTACGGTGATCCGGTTCATTTTGCTCGAACTCGAGGGAGGGCGTAGCCCAAAAGGCGAAGACCCTACGAACATGTTGACCTTCATACAACACTATGACACTATCATTTGTGTTATTAAAAGAGAAAATTGCACCAAAATGAAACCTATTTTCACCTGATTTCTATTTTGCAGAACCAACTTTCAAAATCGTCATTTTGGAGAACCAACTTGCATCTGATTCCTATTTTGGGGAACCAACTTGCAAAATAATTACAGAAAAATAACTAAAATTCATTTTTTTTTTCAAAAATTAATGCAATAAAATCTATTTTTCATTTCAAATCTTGTTTTTTTTAATTCAGATATCAAATTGAAGATTTAAAAAAAAAAATACAAATTACCACAATAAATATTGTTTTTCACTAATGCAATAAAAAAATCAATTTAATAGAAAAAAAATTAATTGATACAAATAAATATTAAATATCACATTCAAGATTTTTATATCTAACCAATCCGTATTAATATTAAAGTTTAAATCAAATTTGGCAAATCAAATCAAAAGTTTGATAAAGACCCTTAAATTACTTGTTACCCGTTCAACAGATCAACCAGACCCTTAATTAAACAAAAAGTTTGATATAGACCTTTAAATGACGATTTTGAAAATTGGTTCTTCAAAATAGAAATCAAGTAAAAGTTGATTTTATTTTGATACAATTTTCCCTTATTAAAAGCTACGAAACTATAATTGTAGATGTTTGTTGATCATATGAAGCAACTTTTCGGAACCAACTTCGTAAGAGACTTTCCCATAAAGTTATTGAATTTTTCTTGAAAAAAAATGGTGTTTTTTTGTTTTTTAGAAAAAAAGACAAGAAAATAATAATAAAAAATAGTAAATAAATAAATAATGGAAATGGGTCACTTATTAAGTTGTGTTTTAGTTGGCCAATCACGATCAAGAGGGGATAGCACCGAGCCACCAACTACACTTTTTGAAGCCTACGACAAAAAGTTAATCATTCATAATCCTAACTCGTCTAATATAAAACCAGTAGATAACGTACCAAAAGAATGAACGAAACAGTAAAACGTGTTGAGGCGTGTGTTTAACATGTTGTCCTTAAAACAAGTTCGTCCCATTATGAACGTTTGTTTCCCAGAATACAACAACAAGAGCAATTCTTCGAGACCACCGAACCTAAGAAGACCTGAATATTACTTTGACAGTAGGTAGTTACACAAAAGTAAGAAGAAGCAGATTGTTTTTGGTGTGATTTCTGGCCGGAGAAGTGGTATATTTATATAGCCACTTTCGTAATTGGTGGGCTAATGATTAATACGATCTCAATGAGAAGTTCAGTTAACCAAAGTTAAATCCAGTTCACATTTGCAACCCGAGATTGTTTTCGGTGTGATTTATGGCCTGAGGAGTGGTCTATTTATATAGCCACTTTTGTAACCGGTAGGCTAATAATTAATACGGTCTTAATGAGAAGTTCAGTTAATCAAAGCCATTTCCGATTCACATTTGCAACCCCCACCCCCCTTTGCGCGCATAAAAGAGAGTCTTGGTGCTCTAAGTCATTTATCCACTTTAMWYWMYYWWTYAWAKATKRAYMWWRMRKRKTRKTWAKKWRRTAYKWRYMAYWSWWWTKTYMMWYMWWRRTWAARTWWAWWAAWTWARRYTYWKRWWWKKYRYRWYMRWTYWAYATRKTSMYRMSKWAKMSWAMRWTYYWTRKRWYMRTMWMMYWTYWAWWAYMYWWMTTTSWWRWWTAAWTTYTSRTKYWWWSRAAKYYYSTYYYWKAYWTKMWRTRTWTYRAARMRWRRAWRWKWYRKAKRWKRAWRWMRAAYKARARWRWTMTATAWRARWKKRRAWTATYKAAKKWMCRAWTMWTWYGYTYSAWAWWKRKAWSRAYYYWTTTWYTYYMWWYMAAAYMWMWAWSTWWRMKKTRKKKMMAWTCWKTRRCYTWMSYWKMWWYYRARWCWARYTRTYWWKMCMAWWAAAWRRMTWRSWWTWAMWRWAWWWAWTRRWWRTWTKWWKWCMWMWWAWWWKYWMYATTRRGWKKMWWYMKWWGRWWYKKWWRSRRSKRWWWYWWKGKTGKWAMWWRWWAAWATKMMWMTKWATKKTTYWAAWAYMYTYTRAWTGATWTWSKAWMWTRKATKTYWMTTWRMYMWTRRKAKMMMWWRWWWMATTKWAWAMAAWWWSMWAWWAAWTAWATTWMWTWWYWMAYTWTAWSRTWARARMWTSTWAATYWWWMTKYWYYAAAMWAWAAAWMARTKKSCAWWCWSSYSTRWGYSWSTKYRARWARAAARRWRWRARAGWKARRWCMRWCMYMRRSSYASAAMKYSRYRMRKRRKYGMCYCYKRWRRRRWAYCYRYSAMWAWMWMYSYWWMKMMRTYGAWKGWGGYRRRMGKWMYMRYTWWYWRYWKSMCWRMWWRSWWYKMAWYMKWMAWGAWYKSAKSWAKGWCYKMSYTCCWWYYAAWKMAAKCRAKMWRMYSSYMWRYKSRWMMAKKRMAMWTMMYWMMTTKCWKWYMTKSKGYTKCWTCTTYTTGGGYCTGTTTCTTGTGGATTYAACWTCGATTCATGGAGAAGATATAAAAAGATCAGATTTCCCAMATGGGTTTCTGTTTGGAGTCTCTACCTCTTCCTATCAAGTATCATCTCTTTCCTTTCTCTCCATTTTCAAATTAGGATTCTGAACTCAACAATGGAGTTTCTATGACTTCAACAATGGAGTTTCTGTAAATTGGTGTTTATATTGTGTTGTAGATTGAAGGTGCATATCTTGAAGATGGTAAAAGTCTCAATAATTGGGATGCTTTTGCTCTTACCCCAGGTTTACAACACCTCTGATATTATATGTATAATATATATATGTATATATATATATATATGTGTGTGTGTGTCAGTGTGTGTATATATATGTATCAATTGGGTTTTTCTGGATTCATCTTTCAATCTGTCCATTTTGGTTTGTTTTTCTATGTGTAGGCAACATTAGAAATGGTGATAATGGATTCRTAGCTGATGATCATTACCATCAATATCTGGTATCTGTGTCTGATTCATGGCTTAATCATCATTAACACTTCTGATATCAATTATGATTTGCTTTGAAACAATACCTTTCACTTCCGCTACAACAACATTAGAAAGGTCGTTTGTTAACAGCTAAATAAGCTTAACGAGATTCAGCTTATTTGGTCAGCTATACATGATTGTTTGGTAACAACTCAATGATATAGAAAGTAGGCTTTTAGGAGTGAGCTTTACGTAGAAAGTCAAGTTTTTTACAAATGTGCCCCTCCCATTTAAAAAAACCGTTCGTTCCATCTATGAAAAACCCCCTCAAACAAAAATCTTTTTAATCTATACAGACAAATTAATCTACACAGACAGCTTTATCCATGCAAGACTTTTTACGGCCTATAAAAACCGATATTGTGGTGTTCTCCCAAGATTCTGTTTCTAACTAATCGAACCCTGCAGACAGATATTGAAATTATACAAGCTCTTGGTGTAGATGCTTATCGATTCTCTATATCATGGGCAAGAGTTCTTCCAAGTATGATGACAATAACTTTATAAACAGTTGATAAAAGATCGATTTTTTAAGAATCTTGATCCAAGATCTTGTTGAGTCGTACCAGGAGGAAGATTCGGTGAGGTTAATCCAAACGGGATTCTTTTTTATAACAAAATCTTGGACAATCTCTTACTCAAAGGTAATATATCTTTGCATCAATTCGTTAATCTCATTAAAATTACGCACTTTAACCTTAATTTGCACACGTTGTAGGTATTAAGCCATTTGTAACGATTCACCATCATGATATTCCTCAAGAACTTCAAGATCGATATGGATCTTGGCTAAGCCCGTTTATGCAGTATGTAAAAAGAACTTGCATAGTTTCCTTTCCTAAGATTTGTGTAAGAATACGTGGAACTCATTATATTACTCTTTAAAAGAGCTTTGAGACGAGAAACGAGGTTTCAACATATATTGAGGAGAAATGGTCAATCTATCCGATATGGGACTACAACCTCCTAAAACAAAGGCTAGATGGGCACTTATTGTCCCAGATTGTTGAGTCCCAAACTTGGCTGACCTTGGCTCTGATACCATGTGAGAATGTATGGAACTTCATTATATTACCCTCCAAAAGAGCCCAAGTGGAAAGTAACATGGGCCTATGTGGGGCATAAGGCCTACTTTCAAGAGTGATATGATGGGGTTCTATATATGCTTACATGGTACCAGAGTCGAGGTTTACCACTCTAGGGACTCGACACTCGGGGGGCAATCTGTACCCTTCTAGCTCCCTGTCCACATTCTGGTGCTATTTGTGTCCGTCTAGCCTCCGTTGGAGGATCTGTTAGAGTCCCACATCGGTTAGACTTGAACTATTTCTTGTCTATATGTGTTGGAACCTCCCTTCTCTCCTCAAAAGGCTCTTTTGCAGAGTATTCTAACGAGGTTCCACTTATTCTCACAATTTGGTTTAATATATTTGTTGGTTTTCAGGGAAGATTTTGTCCACTACGCAGAAACGTGCTTCAAGTACTTTGGTGATCGAGTGAAGCATTGGACCACGATCAACGAGCCAAACCTGTTTACAAAAATGGCCTACATGAATGGAAAGTATCCACCCGCTCGCTGTTCACAACCATTTGGCAATTGTTCAGCTGGAAATTCTGATATCGAGCCTCTTATCGTTATGCATAACTTGTTATTGGCACATGGCAAGGCTGTGAATCTATATCGAAAAGATTATCAGGCAATCAAGTGACCTTATTTACCTTTTTCTTTTCTGGTGAGTGTCCGTTAACTAGAAAAACGTACGTGCAGCATGAACAAGGTGGGTCAGTCGGGATTGTGGTTGATTGCTTAATGTACGAGCCTCTAACAGATGACAATCTTGATCAAGAAGCCGCTAACAGGAGCTTGGCTTTCGCTATCGGCTGGTACATATATATACATTCAGATTTTCTGACTTCCATGGATCAAAACAAGATTTGTGGAAAGTTTACGAGAACCATAAATATTTTGAGAATCTGAGAACCAACTATTTCATGTATTATTCATGATGAATAACCGTGTATTATTCATGATGTTATTCATCAAGAATATCATATGTTTTCATAATTTATGATATCAAGCATTTTTATTATTAAATTTCATTAGAATGTATAAATAATTTAAAGTTCTGTTTTCGTTATCGTAAAATAGGGCATTGGACCCTCTAATCTTTGGTGATTATCCCTCGGAAATGCGCCGGTATCTTGGAAATCAACTGCCAAGATTCTCCGATGCCGAAAAGAAGTTTATGGCAAACAGTATCGACTATATTGCAGTCAACCATTATTCAACTGCATATGCAATAGATTGCTTTCATTCTAGTTGTAGTTTAACCGCCAACCGAGCAATTAACGGTTTTGTAGATGCAACTAGAGAACGAGACGGTGTTCAAATTGGCGAACCCGTATGTATCCCTTTTTGCCCCTCGTTTACTATTTGTTTTTCATTTGTTTCGTTGTTTATGTGAGAATATATGGAACCCCATTATATTACTTTCTAAAAGATCCCTTAAAGAGATAAGGAGGTTAAGGGGAAATGGTCTAAAGGGCCTGTTTATTAGCAGCTTAATAAGCTTAATGGGACTCACAATTTATTTGGTCAGCTATATATGATTGTTTGGTACTGGCTTAATAATATAGAAAGTGGCTTATTCAGTAAGCTTCTAGGAAGAAGCTTAATGCAGAAAGCTAAGTTTTTTCCAAACCTACCCCTCCCAATTAAAAAACAAACTCCTTCCATCTATGAAAAACACTCCCAAACAAAAACTTTCACAATCTATACAGACTGATTAATCAACACAGACGGCTTTATCTATACTGGATTTAATAGAAAAACAACCAAACAACCCCTAAGTCTAGCCAATGTGGGACTAACAATTCTGTTGTGTTGACAGACGGGTATTTCGATGTTGGCGGTAGTTCCAAGAGGCATCGGAGAAATGGTCGGCTATCTAAAGAAGAGATACAACAACAAACCCATGTTTATTACTGAAAATGGTATGCAAAATGTATATGAAACTTCATCTATGCCACAGTTGACTTTTGTAAGTCAATCCTAACAGATACAAATTCGATGTTTATATGGTTATTTGTATCTAATTAAACACCAAACTTTTCCTGGTTTCTCACTACCTGTCATATAATATAAATTCATGTGTCAAATTTTTTCTGAAACTGCATGAATTCATTTCAATTTTGAAATTCAAAAAATTCCCATTTGACCTCTAAAGTCAAACTTTATGAAACATAAGAACTGGACTGCAGTTTTTTGATGATTTCATATATGCATTAACCTGTTTGCAGGGTATTCTGAACCAAAAGTGCAAGATGTACAAGTTCAAGATATACGAAAAGATGTCAAGCGAATAGAATTTCACAAAACGTACCTGTCGTCTTTGGCCCGAGCAATCAGGTTATCATATCGTATTACTGTTTACTCTATGTGATAATATGTGGAACCCTATTAGATTACTCTTTAAAAGAGACATAGAAAAAGGGAGGTTCCACGTTCCAACCTATAGAGGACGGATAGTTCAAAAGTATAGCCAATGTGAAACTCTAACACGCCCCCTGCAACGGTGGCTACACGGCTACAGATTGACCCAAAGTGTCGAGTTTCTAAAAATAGTATATTTTGGCTCTTATACCATGTGAGATTATGTGGAACCTTATTAGATTACTCTTCAAAAGAACTCTTGAGGAGAGATGGAGATTGAGGAAAAATTGTCTGTTTGTTAGCAGCTTAATGAGACTTACAGTTTATTCGGCCAGGCCAGCCATACATAATTATGTGGTACTGGCTTATGATATAGAAAGTGGCTTATTCAGTAAGCTTCTAAAGGGGAGCTTTATGCAGAATGCCAAAAAAAATTCAAACATGTCTCTCTCAATTAAAAAATATGCTCCTTCCATCTATGGAAAAATCCTCCAAAACAAATTTTTTTCTCAATATATACAGATAGATTAATCCATACAGACAACTTTGTCCATGCAAGACTAGATGAAAATCAACCAAACATACCCCCAACTTCCATACTGTTTTGTCTGTTTGAATATTGAAAAAAATGGCATTTTGATAGGGATGGTGCCGATGTAAGGGGCTACTTTGTGTGGACGTTGATGGATGATTTCGAATGGATTCATGGATACGATGTAAGATTCGGATTATTCTACATTGACCGTCAAACGCTTGCTCGAGTCCCCAAGTTATCAGCAAGATGGTATCAAGATTTCTTGAAAAACAACACTCAGGCACCAGAAATCCGAACATCGAACCTGGCACACAAGCAAGCATATTCATAATCATTCAGACGTACAATTCCTTGTTGTGAACTTGCGAACTTTTATATAACTCAGCCACGTTACGTAAATATACAAATTTGATTGGTTTGTTGTATCACTGTTTTGTACTAATTACGGAACATGATAGGCTTTGTTGCTACACATGCACCTATAAGCCACAGGACAAGCCTCGGCCTCCGTGGGTCCCAAAGAACAACCAAACCGCACTCTCACCAAGCGGCACGGCAAACACGATCCGCATGCACGCATGCAATTGGGCAATCTTGAACCTGCAATTTGCAGCGTATCCGCTCTATGATTGGTAAAAACGACCCTCGTTCCTTCCGCTTGAAAACCACGTGGATCAACGGTGCCTGTTACATAGTCGGTAAATATAAATGGGACCCACAAAATAAAGATGGGAAAAATAAAACTTACACATAATAAGAAGTAGACTGGATGCCAACAACATAAAAGAGAACAGAAAGTTCATTTTGGGCTGATTTTTGTGTGTATTTTGGTGAAAATGAGGATATAAAAGGGAAAGATGAAGTATAAAGGGAGTCACAGGATGGATGTGTGTGTGTTCACATGATTTTCTATGTTGTAGTTATGTTTGTGGGAAGCCCATTAAGGCCCATATAATGGTTTAGACTATAGAAGGAGACTTGGAATTGGATCATATAGTATTAATGGGCCTTCTAGTATTAGCCCAATTCAATGAACAAGATCACATATTGCACAATGCACAATAACATTTAAACAATAAAATATGGATAAATATTATTTATATATATATATATATATATATATAATTGGGATCACGTGAGACCAACTTGTTTTTGTGAGATCCATGAGATCATTTTTTTACACTTGAATCTGTGAAGATAACCTTCACAGCAAAACGCTGTGAAGATAACCTTCGCAATGTTTTTGCTGTGAATGTTCAAATTTTTTTTAACTTCACAACGTTTTGTTCTGAAGTTTCAAGTGTAAAAAAGTGGTCTCACGAAAACAGACTGGTCTCACGTGAACCTAACCCTACAACAAAACACCGTGAAGGTAAAAGAAAGTCGAACCTTCACTCCAAAAACACTGTGAAGGTTACCTTCACATGCGTTTTGTTGTAAAGTTTCAAGTGTAAAAAAGTGATCTCATGAGTCTCACTAAAAAAGTCTGGTCTCATATGATCCTAAGTCAATTTCTGGTATGTGCCTCCACCAACCAAAAAAGTATCTTGAAATCAACCAAAAAAATTAAAAAAACCTCTCAAAATCAATCAAAAATATATATCGAAATCGACAAAGAAAACTTAAAAATCTCTTGAAATCAACCAAATTTTTTTTAAAATCCAGTTGTAATTAGGGCAAAAACACACCATGTAGCTTTACGGGCCTTTAATCTACCTTATAGGTATCCACTGGACAAAAATCATGGATTTGTCACTTTACGGATGTTTTTACAAACAACGTTGGCATCTTATAATTTTAAAACTATATGAACAAAAAGGGTTATTTTATTTGTAGTTTATTTAATAGATTAATTATTACAATATTTAATATATTTTGAAACATTAAATAATTTATATTTTTTAAAAAAAAATTAGAAACGGACCACCTCTGAGAATGATGGAATTATATGATTATGGCGGTTGCGGTTGCGGTTGCTTGCTGCCATAAAGTGGTTGCCTTCGAGCTTCCAACCAACATCAACAATGGTGGTGGAGTGATTATGAAGTAATATCTCTCCTACTCTAGCCAGAATAATGGCAAGTAAACTGTAACCATCGTAATCGGTTTGGAGAAGACGCAAAATCGACATTCCATCAAAGTCTGATTTGATCCGACCAATAATCTCCACCTCCTTCGTCCACATGATTATACTGCTTCGAAGAACAGTAATGTGTGCTTTTTGAATCAGTTAAGCATCATCATATTGTGGTGGATAGATCGAGGATGGATTCGAGAAGCCGGCTCGACTATGCTTTGTTTCAGTTAACTCCTACTAGAACCAGGTATTAAAACCCTAATTTTAGTTCTTCCTTTGTTGATGCTTCTTGTGCAATGCTAGTTATTACTTTGGTTTCTTCTAATGCTCTGTTTGTAGTTTCATTTTCTACATTTTGATTTATGATTTGATCCATTTGGAAGATGTGATCTGGTGATATGTGCGGGTGATTTCAAAGAAAAACTTGCATCTGGACTTCTGGAACCTTTTATTGCTCATCTCAAGTTTGCTAAAGATCAGATTTCGAAAGGAGGCTACTCCATTACGCTTTCTGCTTCTGATTCTTCTTGGTTCACCAAATCCACTCTTGAAAGGTCTCTCGTTGTTATTGCAGTTATATTTGGGTTTGTTAACTTTCTCTTGAATGATGTCTGTGTACTTTACCAATGCTGGTTTTTGGATCTCACATCTGTCTTTAATTATTGTTTATTCTTTTGAATAGATTTGTGAGGTTTGTAAATACACCGGAGGTTCTTGAAAGATTCATCACGATTGAGAGAGAGATCGCCAACATTGATTGCTCAATAAACACCAGTTCATCATCAGACTCACAAAGTGCGTAGCATTCCTAAAAAGGGAAATCGACTGAAATAGTCAATCTCATCAAACAAATTCACTTTTTACCACTTTTCATATCATCTTTCCGAAATATCTGGTCTTTACTCGGATGCTTTTGGCATTTGCGTAGACTTATTTCTAGAAGAAAAAATGTCCTTGTGCATATGCGTAATGATTCTTTAACAAAAATCTGAATCTTTATGCAAAAAAAATCTTTTTCCTTTTTTGTAGTCTGAACATCGAGATTTGCGTAAACTCTAGCTAAAATGGGAATTCAATTGAAAAAGCGGCTAAAAAGGTGAAGTTGGTTGGAGAGATTGACTATTTTGTTCAATTTCCCATTATTTAAATATGTTGGTGTATACTCATAATGGAAGAAGGCTAAATACCGCGAGAAGGTAACAATTGAATCATTGAAATAATTTATTTGAAGATGCATATATGAACCCATATGAATAATCTATATCGTCGGTTTCGCATATGCATCTTCAAATAGATTTCGTCGGGGTTTTTTAATGGATTCACATATAAACCTTCTCTTAACCATCCACTCTTGCCTATTTGAACCAACCCTTATACTCGTTCGAATCCATGATTGAAGTCCATTTAATTCTAAACTTTCAAAGATTATATATCTTGGATTCAAAATCTAAGTTGATGTTTTAAGTTTTTAACTCAGAAACATTTTGTTGGCGAATATGTCCATCAGGGTGCCCTATAGTTCATATCCATTTTGAAGTTGAAATTAATCAAAATGACTCTTAAAAATCAAAAGTTGAGACCAATTTGGAATGGGTGTAGCATTTCCCTGTTGGAACTATTTATAACGACAAGTTTTTTCATCATTCCGCTTAGCTGTCTATGGGTTCGGAGAACACTCAAACGAGTCATCTACTTCTGCCTACAAGGTATATCAACATTCTACAGCTTTCACTTTCGATTCAATCTTTGTTCAACACTTGCTTGGAAGATTACTCATATATTCCCACTTTCTATACATTCAGCATGAAGGTAACACAAGTGATGCCATCCATGAAGAAGATTCCAAGTAAAGTATACTTTGTGTTTAGTCTAATTCAATGAACTCAGTTATGACACATACCCTCCTTTCTCTCAAAAGAATCTAACTTTTTGATTGTTAACATTCAAACATTGTAGTTTTCAATCCACGATTGATGTAGCTGTTCTTAGTTTTCATCATATATTTAATTATTGTCATGTGGTTTTATGGTTAAAGAATTGATCAGTTCTAAGTACAACAAAAGATATTCTTCTTAATTTTCAAAGTTCAAAGAAAAACTTATTTGGCACTCAATAGTCAAGATTGGACTTCTTTTTGGATGGAGATAGTATATAGAGAAAATCCTTTGTTTGACTGATTCTTCTGGTTGTGATGGATAGGAATAGGATTCATCTTCAACGTGTTCTGGAAACTAGAAAGGCAGTGCTTCAAAAAGAGCAAGCAATGGTCTATGCCCGGGCTATAGTTGCTGGATTTGAGACAGATAACCTAGAAGATCTCATCTGTTTTGCAGATGCTTTTGGATCTCCTCGTTTAAGGTACGCATATGTTTTCATTACACATTAAGGACATGTTTGATAGCAGCTTAATGATCTTAATGGGACTGTACATAACTGTTTGGTAGTGGCTTAATGATATAGAAAGTGGCTTATTCAGTAAGCTCCTAGGTAGGAGCTTTATGCAGAAAACCAAGTTTTCTAAAAACCTACCCTCTCCCAATTAAAAAGCATGCTCCTTCCATCTATGGGAAAACACTCCCAAACAAAAACCTTCACAATATATACAAACAGATTAATCCACACAGACAACTTCATCCACACAGGACTTGATGGAAAACCAACTAAATAGCTAAGCCATGCTCAAGAATTCGTTAAGATATGTGTTCCTGAATAGCAGATATGATATCACTAACATACACTTTCGACAACAGATGGTGTCTTTTTTAAGGTCTTTCCATGCCACTATGCACTTTTGGACCTATTATCTGTGAGGGGTTGGGTTCCGGCGAAAAGGAGAGTTTAGGTGAGAAACGTAAGAAGGGATCTCCACTCTTGGATGCACATTAGGATGAGATGCACCGAGATGCACCGGATCAATCCCCGTATCAAGCGTGATTCATGGGTGGGTGTTTGAGATTAAAGGTGAATAGGTGATTAAGCGTCCGGATCCCTTCTTATGCTTCTCAGCTTAACTCTCCTTCTCACACGATCCTTCATCTATCTGTGAGATCATATCAATTTCCTTAACTTTTCCTGTTTCTGTTTACTGATGTAAAAAGACCCTGATTGGTTCGACTGTAATGAGCTTCTGATGAATAATGCAAGTTACAATACACTCAAAATCATCACACATCTGTTTCAGTTTATTTCATTATTTAACCTCATACTGAAAGTTTAAGAACTAAACTAGCATTACACCAGGGAAGCATGCTTAAATTTCATGGAATTGTGCAATACAAAGAGTAATGATAGAGTCTGGATGGATGAGGTAGCAGCAATGCAGGCATCCTCTCATTCACAATACTCCTATTTGGGAACATCTGATGGAGTACTTCCTGGGGAAGATGATCCTAGTCAAGAACTCAGGATTAATATCCAAAATGATAATTTTGCTACCAAGAAACAGAATGGTGCTGTTGATGGAAGTCATCTGCCTCAATATATGCATTTTTATCAGAGTGGCCCCATGTTTCAGCCTCCCTATCAAGGATACCCTTTTCCAGGCATGGGGGGTCCTCCATATAATCAAGGAAATCTTCCATGGTCTCAAAATGTGGAGGATTCCAGAAGAAGAGGAAAACGCTCACAAACGAAAAGATCACGAGAGTTGAAACAAGATGGTAACTTTGATTCAAGTGACTCTAGTTCTGGAAGTGATTCAGGTAGCTACAGGAGGAGTTCATCTCGGAAAGTTGTAATCAGAAATATTAATTACATCACTTCTACAAAAGATGGAGAAGCAGAATGGGTATCCGATGGCAATTCATCAAATGGTGCTGTCAACCAGGATCTTGATAGAACAGTTGAAGATAAACCAGAAGGCCAAAAGGTAACAACTCAGCAATGGGATACCTTCCAGATCCTTTTAATGAAGGATGCAGATGACAAAGTGTCTGAGGACGTGAAAAAGACTCATACTAGTGATCCTTTTATTCTCGTAGAGAGGGATTTGTTTGACGAAAACAACAATCGTCTACCTGAAATTGCCACCAAATCTTCCACCATTGGAGGACATGAAAGAGATTGGTTTTTGGGAAGCATACCAGATATTCAGGAGAAAAGCAGAGACATCTTTGAAGACCATTTCAAGTCTGTGGAAAGTACAAAAGATGTTCTTGTTGACGATCCTTTGGCAGTTCACGCTCGATCTTTAAATGAATTGTCTGATTCCCAGTTGAGGAGACAAGACATTTTAGTGGTTTCAGAGAGTAATCTGACCCAGAAAGCTCCATACTCTCCAAAGAAAAATGTTGAAGCTGAATGTGTCAATGAGGCTAGCGATCTGTGCGTAATGCTTGAAAGAGATACATCTGGACAGCAAGCTATGGCAGTTTGGACTCCAGAAATGGAGTTGGGAAATAGTAATGATAAGATCGTAAAACTGGATTGTAGTGAAGAAGGTCTTGAAAGAAAAGATTCAACCATTGAAGCAAAGTCGAAACCTTTAGTTGGATCTCTTGGAAAAAGCAAATCTAATATCATATCAGGAAGCAAGAAATCTACAGGAACCAAAACGGGCAAATCAGAGAAGGTACTTAAAGTTGCAACCTTTGTTCTATTACATTCCATGAGATGGTAATCGTTATTGTAATTTTGATGTTATTGATCACTTTGGACATAGGAAGAAGAGAAAAGAAAGAAAATGGAGGAATTGCTAATTCAACGTCAAAAAAGAATCGCTGAAAGAAGTGCCTCTACGGCAAAGACAGCTAAGAATGACAAGCCAAAAGCCGAACTTGCATCTCGAGGCATGAAAAGATCAAATAAGCCGGTCATTCGGAGTTCCACCATTGATCGCCTGTCAGCTGCACGTGTGGTTAATCCCAAGGTGTTGCCTACTGAATCAAAACATGGTAATAAACCTACAAAAGTGATCACCAAGGAGAATGGTGAACCAAAACCTGGTAAAAAACCTATGAAAGTGGCCACCAAGGAGAATGGTGAATCAAAACCTACTAAAAAACCTATGAAAGTGACCACCAAGGAGAATGGTAGATCAGAACCTGGTAAAAGACCTGCAAAAGTGCTCACCAAGGAGAATGGTGGATCAAAACCTGCTAAAAAACCTATGAAAGTGTTCACCAAGGAGAATGGTGAATCAAAACCTCCCAAAAAACCTATGAAAGTGATCACCAAGGAGAATGGTGAATCAAAACCTCCTAAAAAACCTATGAAAGTGATCACCAAAGAGAATGGTGAATCAAAACCTCCGAAAACACCTATGAAAGTGACCACCAAGAATGGCATTTCAAGTACTTTGTTTTCCCAAAGAACAGTTGGAGTTGGAAAAAGAGAAGCGAAACCACAGAAGGTTGAACATCTAGATAAGGATATTGGTTTAAAGAATTCAAATGGACCGAAGAAGAAGATTGTTGTTCTCACTAATGCCAAGCAGTTGCCTAGAACATCTCCAATCAAGAAAATTGGCAATGGGGTTGCTGGCATTGGGTTATCTGAACCTCCAAACTACCGGTCTTCACAATCAGATAACAAGAAAGGTGTGAGCAAAACATTACACAAGAAGGCATCTTCGGCTTTGCAAGAAGATATAGCTCTTTCTGGCGGTAATAACGGATCAACCAACAAAGCTAAAAACTCCGTTTCTTTCAGTATCAGTGAGGATATTAGTGCTAAAGAAAGGCGTGTTGTCAAAGCGAACGATGAAATGATGGAAATCTCAACTCCTCCACCAGGCAAAGGAAGCCCAGAAAGAAGCAATTCTAGGAAGAAATGGAGCAATATTGGAACCTCAAGTAAAGCTCTCAGTGGTTTCAGAAAGCTTCTATCTTTTGGCAAGAGGAGTTAAAAACTCTTCTCTGGTTTCAGAAAGCTTCTATCTTTAGCTATATTTCCAAGGTGAAGAGCCAGTTGTGAGCAAACAGGTAATCTAATAACACATTGTTTATAAGTCTGTAAATTTTGGTTATTGTGTGCATAACAGAACCTTGTAATGGTTATTTGCTTCAGTTCTTTTCGCTTTTTGAATATTTACTTGTAATGTAGAACCCACGATTGCCTATAATTTGTATATCTAATAGTAACATTCTTTACAAGCTCTTAAAAGCCCAGAAAGATGATAGGGGCGGATGAGTAACAGCAGACCAGAATCGGTCTGGATATCAGTCTGAATAGCTTTGGCATGACATTTATGTTAACGAGTCCCACATCAGCCAGACTGACATTTCTCCTCTATATATGTTGGAAACTCTCTTCGCTCCTAAAGGGATCTTTAGGAGGGCAATCTAATGGAGGTTCCACATATTCTTACATGGCCAAGGACTCAACACTCTAGCGCAATTTGTACTTGTCTAGTCCTCTCTCAACGCTCGTGGGACAATCTATGGTTTAGTCTCCATTGGAGGGGGCGTGCTAGAGTCCCACGTCAGCCAGACTTGGACCATTTCTCCTCTATATATGTTGGAAACTCCCTTATCTCCTAAAGAGCTCTTTTGGAGAGTAATCTAATGGGGTTCCACATATTCTTACCATTTATGCATACCTCAATAGAAGGAGGTTCAAGATCGAAAAAAGGAGCATAAGGGAACATCTGGGGTTCCACATATTCTTACAATTTACGCATACCTCAATAGAAGGAGGTTCTAGATCGAAAGAAGGAGCACAAGGGAACATCTATCAACTGTTGGATCTAAAAAATAGATGATGACCCATCAAAGATGATCATCCTGGTGGATCCAAGGCTTTCTTTTTGAGGTAAGGCTTACAACAAATTTAATGTGGCATTTTTATAAATGGAAAATATTAAATTTCACGCTGAATTTACAAATTGCTCATGTAATGCCTTCTAAACCATTGTTATTGCAGCTAGGGGGGAAATGAGTTGGAATCGTTGCACTTGGAAGCGTTGGTACCAAGATCGCAGAAAGGCTCGAACCGGCTGCAACATCACCTATAGCTCGAGAAAGAAGTCACAACTTCGCTATCGCAGATCTTGTTCGAAGGTAAGTTATTGAAAAAAAGGTTTATTCGTAATGATAACATATATGAACAATTACCTGATAAATGAAAATGTAACACCTTTCATACCAAACAGAATATAAGTACGTAAACCACGCAAAACCCAGTGATAATTACATCATTTTGGATCAACTGCATCATTGTTCTTCCTAAACAACTTGTGTTCCATATGCTGGTGGAAGGTCCGTGGCGGAAAGAGTGGCTCCTCCTCCTCAGAAACCGTCTCCGGTAGTGGTTTCAGGATGATCTTGTCCTTGGGCGGTTCACAGAAAACTGCCCAAGAAATCCTAACCTTCTCCTTATTCACAAGCCCTCTATGGAGGATGCTTTTATACTTTCCGTTACTAAGGATCTCAATGGTGTCACCAATGTGGAGGATGATGGAGTCCGGCACGCATTTTGCCGTCACCCATCGTCCGCCATAGAAGAGTTGGAGCCCGGGGACCATGTTGTGGAGTATGAACGTGAGTGCACTCACGTCTGTGTGAGCTTCAACACCGAGTGCTAGCTCGGGTTGTGGACATTTCGGGTAGTAGTTGATCTTTAGTTGAAGAAGTAACTCTTCCATCCCTCCGACCTCCTTCTCTAGCCTCCCCTCCTCGAGTCCCAACCCGAGAGATAGAACCGAGAGGATCTTGGTAGCGAGTGCTCGTAGTTGCTTAGCATACTCGGTGGTCGCCGGGCTGTTTAAGAATTAAGATCATTCGTTTCTCGTGTTAGAACTCAAATATGAATGGCTTTTTACTTATACTAAAGCATAAAGCACACTACAATAAAGTCGGTATTATAGGACGTAATAGTAGATTGCCATATAAGATGTATAAGTTTAGCAGGACAGCAAAAATGTAGAAGTGACCTGCATGACAGACTACTTTATAAAACCATTGCAAGAGTATTCGTACAATACAGTGAGACATATCTCGATTTTAATATTTTATTTTATTATTTGTCTGTGTCAATATTATAATACGATTTTATGTGTTTTTAAGAAAGCAATAATGATTTTATTTTTGAATAAAATATAAATTTAAAGATATTATAAAAATTTGAAGGAAAAAAATATATCAATGTTAATATCAAATCAACTATTTAAAAGTTTTCACTTTTATGTAATTTATTTATTTTATTTTTTTTATTATAATTTAATTTAAGTTTAATAACGAAATAATTTATTTTTGGTTTAATAATATAACACTTTATAAAAATAATAATTAAGTATTCTTTTAGACTTTAATGGTTATCCTAATTATATTTTATATTTTTTATATTTAAAATGAGATGTTTATCCTATATTTGATTATGTTTATCTCGAGTTAGTTACACGAATTCATATATGGAGCTTTAATAAGTTGTACTTACGCATAATCTACTTGTCATCCTGAGTTTTAAGTAATATGAATTAATAAACAGTACTTTACGCATAAAAAGTGGTTTTTAAGAGTTTTTGTCAAATACTTTATAATATAGTAGAGATAAAGATGGTATAATAATTAGCGTCCTCTAAAAACAGACTTTTGGGATATTTAGCTTCTTATAAAAACAGATTTTGTTGTAGTAACACGGAACATATCATGCTTACATGTAATCATCCGGCGTCGTTGGCCAAATGGTCAAGTCGCGTTTCTCCTCAGGGAAGACGAGATGGAAGAAGTAATCTTCCCATTCGAGTTGTCCGCAAGCATTGTTAGCCAATTTACTCCCGTATCCTTGAATCTTCCCCGAAGCGATATCGTTACAATACTTCTCCTTCTCTTCCACAGGCTGATCGAAGAAACTCTCCCCCGCAGCCTTAACACGACGGATCAAGTCACCGGAGATTCCATGGTTGACGAGGTGCATAACGCCCCACACGGTGGCGGCCTTCGTGAGCTCATCACGACACTTTTGTCGGGTTTCCAGGTCTTGGGAATGGATGTGGTTTAAGTCGATGGTTGGGAGTTGAGGGGCATTTGGGTCATTTTGGTCATGGAAGATGTTGGTGATGGTTTTGAGTTCATGTTGTGGACGAATGTATTCTTTTGGGATTTGGTGAATCCCACTTGTTGCTAAGGTCTCGACCCTTGCTGAAACCACCATTTTTTAAGGTTTTGTTTTTGGTGGTTTTGTGGAGGGTGGTTTTATAGTGAAATTGGAAAGAATGGAGGGTGGTGAAGAATGGTGGGTGGTGGGTTTGTTCCTATATGGTTGGTGGTTGACTAACGGTCAAAGGGCTCTCGTCTAAATTGTAGGTCAAGATGGTACACAATGATTTTGAAGGGTTGGGTTTATGTGCGATCAATATGTTATTATGAGATCCGTGAGACCATTTCTTTACACTTAAAATTACACAGCAAAATGTTGTGAAGGTAAAAAAATCGAACTTTCACAGTAAAAGCACTGTGAAAGTTACCTTTACAATGTTTTATTATGAAGTTTTAAGTGTAAAAATATAGTCTTATGAAAACAAGTTGATATCACGTTATCTCAAGTGTATAGTTTAATATAGAGAATATTATTTTGTTTTAGTCCGATCAAGGTGTAACCCGCAAATTTGATTTATCACCGGTGCGTTATTTCTATGTATATGCTTGAATAAAAGGTCAAAATCAATGTTCAATATTTAATACATTAAGAGTATAAAATGTAATGAATAATTAAATACGTTAGTTTATAAAAATTGTTTAATATGATAAAATTGTTTTAAATAATTTATTTTTTAACGAAAATGTTTCATATATTTTTGTTTCTATGTAAAAGTTAAATTGTTTCGGGTATTTCTTATTTTGATGAAATTTGTTTACTAAAATTAATAGAATGAAGATGATAATGTCCATAATTATTTGAAACAACTGCATCATATTAAAGAATTCCATGAAATTTTTTCACTAAAATGAACGATGAAATCAACGGTTGGTTTGCGAAATATCTCTCCCTTATATGTGTGTGTGTGTGTAGGGCTAGGTTCAAGGGAAAAACGTAAAAAAATTAAAAACTGAGTAACACTTTGGGAATCGTTCATCTAGACGGTATTCACATGTGTATACAAGTAATTTATAAATAATTTGTCTGGTATTCACATGTGCATAACATGCACACGTGCATAAAAACCAAGAATCAACTTCAATTACTTGTATGCACATGTGTATATCATTCAAATGAATGGTTTTATAAAATGTTCCTCAGTTTTTCATTTTTTGAGATTTTTCCATGAACCTCCGCCTATGTATACAATATTTTAATAATATAATCAATGTTGTAATCTTTAAAATGAAGAATTTGTTGGAGTTGGATGTAAATTTTTATAGAGATTATGAGTTTTAGTTCTCCATTTATAGAAATTTTGAAGAATCAATTGGACTATTATTATCGATACAAATATTGACAGGTTTAGATTGGTATAAATTTTCATGAAAGTGGTTATTTTTACCACAAGTCAAAAATTCATGAACCTTTACAACGAGAAAGGCAACTTTAGCATCAAGAACATCATTGACCAGTCTAGTCCTAATATGATTCACGTGACCACACATGGTTCACCGCGCTTAGAGAATGCCAAAAATCGGTCCCAATCCCAAACACTATTCATAACCGGTCTTGACGTAGCCAGTCCCAACCAAAAACCCAAGGCCTGATTAAGGTACTTTGTAACTGGTCCCGAGAACCGGTCCCAGTCTCGCACCGGGTCCAAATCAGTCCCACTTCTTTTTAAAGAAAATATCAATCTTTTACATATAATTTTTTTTGAATTTTTTTTAAAGAACACAAAAATATTATTATAATACACTTTAAAATATAAAACTGGGTCAATAAAATACGCTTAAAAATAGGTTTTATTATAATTTGTTGAAAATGTAAATTTGAATACAAGCCAAAATTACGAATTATAATGAGAATTGTGAATTTTTGCATTTGTGAATTAATATCTTCTCTCATGCATCATATGACTTACTCGTGTATAGTAGGCCAATGGGCTAAAAACAAACAGTCAAAAAATGAAAAATAAAACGGTCATATGACCGTTCCAACGGCTATAAAAGATGTAACATATTTTGAAAAAATCGGGTCGGTCCCGGTCCAAATCGGGTTGGACTTTATTTTTGGATAAAAATTATAACTGGTCTTTAACCAATGATTCCAAACAGGTCCAAATTGATCCTGGGCCGGACCAAGCCCAAGTCAGTCCCGCTTTGGTTCTCTAACAGACCCGACTAGGCCCATTTGACCATCTCTAGTGGTGCTTCAGTAATCTGATCTCTTCTTAACAGGTTTTGGGCTCAGTTTGGGTCCCAAAAAAAATACAATCTCACTTTGATCATCTCTATTGTCCAGCCCATGCCCATCTCAACATTTAAAAAAAAAAATCAGTCCACCTCACCTCACAGAAGAGCAGGCCACATCCCGCCCCCCAATCTCTCCGGCGCACCGTCGACCACCGCCACCGGCCACATCTTCTCAGTTCCACCACCGGAAAGGATTCGTCGATCCTAAAGCTTCTCTTCTCCTTCAAGGATTCTGCTTCTTGTTGCTTCGCTTACAAGGTCCATAACAAAAGGTACGTCTTCACCATTGATGACGAATTGTTGTATAATTTCCTTGCCTTGAGTTGTCGAACAATCGTCTGCCAGGGTTACAAAACAGGTACTTTTGGTGTTCAATTGTTATTAGGATTTCAAATGATCGTTTTTCATAATTTAGGGTATAATTTGCTTGCTTAATGGTGCTGTTCTTATAAATAGTTTATAGGAAAATCTGAATATAAAAATCGCAGGATTTGAGTGATGGTTAAAGGGCCATTAATCGTAGTTCATTATTTTTCAGAAATCTTCCAACTTCATCCCTCACCAACTAACGATTGTTTGGCAGTGGCTTAATGATGTAGAAAATGGTTTATTCAAAAGGAGCTTTATGTGGAAAGCCAAGTTTTTTTCAAAACATGCTCCTTCCATTTATGAAAACAAAAACCTTCACAAGTCTTGATGAAAACCAACCAAACAGCCCCTTAGATTATTTTAAGTACTTTATGGTGGCAATAGTGTGAGAAGATGAATTGTGACCATGATCTAGTAACTTCTATAAGAATCCAATAAGGCAAAATTCAAAACTATTTAGGATTTCTGGAGTACATTCATAAAATCACTTAGGGGGGGCGTTTGGTTTGATGGAATGGTTTTGAGGGATTTAAATTTCGTGGAATAGTTTGGAATCGGCATAAAGTAAAATAAGTTAAAAACTTGCCCTAAAAGGAAATGTTTCAATGGGAAGTGTTGTGTTTTTTTCTAGGACAACTAAACTACTCCCTCCGTCCTAAATTAAGTGTCCACATTCAAAAGTAAGTTTCCACTTTCCCATTCTACCCTTGATTATGAGATGGAAAAAGTCTCTACCATCAAGGGTAAACGTGTCGTTTGGTTATTTATAAAGCGTAATAATTGCATATTCCTAAAACTGTGTGGCATTTTCATTGTTGGCATTTATTTTGGGACGGAGGAAGTACTTTTTAGCAAAGATGATTTAGTAGAAACTAATTGTTGCAAATAACAATATAAAGATAAGTTTGGATATTTACTTGTATACAGATCTTGAAGGCAATGGCAACCCCTGATGCTCATATGGAGAGTGAAGAAGATGAATATGTAATGCTCGACTTGGATTCGGTTTCCGGGCAAATTCACATTCCACCAAATGCTCCCTACGTTCTCTCTGTACGTGTGTTTAGCCTGTAAAATTTACATTTCCCGACAAGTGTTTTCTAAATCCACGACCTTCTGACAGGTTCTAGCATTCTTGCGTATGGAAGTGGCGTTCTTTTATTAAGCAGTGACATTCTCAAAAATGTCTCATGAAACTTCGATTTTTGATGAGCCATTGTGTTGAAAATGCAGGGTCTGGACACATTGAACCCAATTCTAATTATTGATGGCAAAATAAAGCTGGTAACAAAAATCTCAGTTTTATCCACTTTGAGCATCTCCAATGGGTAACACCAAATCTTGCACCAAAATTTGATATTTGGTGTATTATTTGGTGTCCCCACTGGAGATGATCTAATATGTTTATATATTACCCCCCCTTGTCGCACCCCACCTTGGGTGGGATATACAAGGTGCTTTTGGTTTGAGGGGGACAAAAATCTGCTATCCCAAGGTAACACGTCTCATCCTTGTCCAACCAATGAAAGAAAGACAAAATTTGATTTTTTGTATATTTTAAATTTATTTTAATCCTCACATTTGCTCTATGATGATGTGTATTCATGTGATTGGTGGACATGAATAGGATGTGAGAATTTAGGACAAGTGATTTTTGTCTCCTTGAAGGTGGGGATGTTTTCTTACGGTGTGATTGGTACGCGGGACATATGACAGAACAAAAACTTTTGTCCCATGTTTGGTATGACATTTAGACGGGGGCATGACATGACAGTGTGGAACAAAATGTGCTTTTATTTTGTCCCACCAAAATTAGTGGAAGTAAAACCAAAGAGATGGGCAAGATTGGTAAATTACCAAAATACCCATGTCAATTTAAAACCTTAAAACCTTGCACAATTCTTTCACCGACCGACCTCACTCTTGCATGTCCAGCCCTGTCCTGTCTATGTACCAAACACACCATTAGCGTAATTGTCAACTTTCCCTCATTTTTTTTTGCCACAGAGACGACCTCTCGGATTCTTCCTTATGTTTCATGATTGTGGAATTTGCAGATTGGCGAATATGATGAAACTATTGGGACATGTATTGTCTTGAGTGAAGATGGTGAGTTGAAACACAGAAAAGAGCTACAAAATCTATACGAGAAACTGTACCTGCTGACCGATGCTTGTTTTGCAGATGCTCCTCCGGTGATCCATGAAGAAACGGGACCATCGGAAACCAACCTTTTTGCGGGAAAATCCATAATTGATTCAAATCAGGTTCTGAAAAAGCAAATCAAACCTGTTTGTCAACTTCAAAAGATTCTTAGGTTCAAGTTGTTATCCGAGGAGGCTCAAACCGACATTGTTCAAGACTCGACAATCGAACCGAGGACCATCAAGCGCAGCTAGTCCCGACAACACAAAGTTTCAGTCATTGATTGTTTTGTTGTAAATAGTTCAGATTTCGTTATGGTATATTGACAAAAGTTCATTGTTTTCATAACAATTATCTTATTATACACAACTAATCATTTTTAATCATTATCGTTTTCGTTCCTTGTTTAATACCTCCACAGTCAATCTCGAGCTCGGCCCGAGCCTAAAAAACCTGGTTCTTCTGTCTACGCTCGTCGAACCGACACAATCATTTCGGTTCTATATAATTTGATTAAGACTATGTTTGGTACACTAGTTAAAAAGATTTGCTGAAAAATTAGTAACATTTGGCAAAGAAAAACTAATTGACATATGTAAAAAGATTGGAAAAAATCCCCTTGTGGCCACGGAAGTTCAAATACGGTGAATCCGGGTTATCTGCAAAGCAGGTGGTCGTCTTGGGATTAGTCGGCTCGCATAACAGGTTGGATATCCAGGTTAATTATAAAAAAAACGAGCACCGTGAAAGTATATGCCACTCAGTCAAAAGAAGATGATGGGGGAGTTATATCATTTTCACTTTCTTAATATATTTATATATAAAATAATTGAGTATTCTCACATATTAATAGGATTCGGTAACTATTTTCTATTTGAACTTCTTTATCAATTGGTTATATTATAGAGTTCATAAAGGTTTAAAAAAATCTTACAAACTGCTTTTAAATTTAAAATCTAAATTATTAGAGTAAATTACATGTTTTGTTCCTATAAACATGTTTTTATCGATCATAGTCTATTTTCTAAGAACTCAATAGGTCGTGTCTTCGTGATTGTACTTTTATGACGAGTTGAATCCCTATCACTAACTTCCGCTAAAAATGCCGCTGAAGTTAAGGGCATTTTTGTCATTTTAGTTATTTAAGTTATTTTCTATTAAGATATAAGATAGAGTAAATTACATGTTCTGTCCCTATGGTTATACGATTTTAATAATTCTTGTCTCTTTTTTGAAAATTCACCGCGATCGTATCTCTATAGTTACATTTTTACAATGACTTGGGTCCCTATCGTTAGCTCCGTTTTAAAAAAAAAGTCAATTAAGGTAAGGATATTCTAGTCTTTTTATTACTTTCAACCTCTTTAATTTTTAAAATATAAAATAATGGGGACACAATTTATTAAATCTTTAAAGAAACAGACTGTTTAAAGATATATAACCAAAAAGATACAACTTATTCAACATGGGTTTGGGTTCATGTGAGATCAGTCTGTTTTCGTGAGACCTATGAGACTATTTTTCTACACTTGAATCTTTACAATAAAAAGTTGTGAAGGTAAAAAAAAAGTCGAACTTTTACAATAAAAACACTTTGAATATTACCTTTACAGTGTTTTACTATAAAGTTTCGAGTGTAAAAAAGTGGTTTTACGAACAAAACGAAAATTGGTTAATCTCACATAATCTCAAATCTACTCAACATTATGAAAATATATAATAATTAATTGATACCTTGTTTTTGAGATTTTTATTATTATTTTCAATTTTTGTAAATTTAACCCAGAAATATAATTATTGGGTCCAAAGAGTCACGTGACCAAATCCTCATCCCCTATTTATCAAACATGCATACAACCATTCATTTCATACCTGCAACCATCGCCATGGATTCCACCACCCAATCCAAACCTCCATGGCCGGAGCTCCTTGGAAGCAACAACTGGAAAGACCTTCTCGACCCTTTCGACATCAACCTCCGTAACCTCATCCTCCGATGCGGAGACTTCTGTCAAGCCACCTACGATGCTTTCAACAACGACAAAAACTCCAAGTTCGCCGGCAGCAGTCGCTACGGCAAACAATCGTTCTTCCACAAAGTAATGCTACAATCAGCTTCCGATTACCAAATCGCCACCTTCCTCTACGCCACCGCAAAAGTCACCGTCCCTGAAGCCTTCTTCCTCCATTCCCTCTCTCGTGAAGCATGGGATCGAGAATCAAACTGGATCGGATACATTGCAACTACCACCGATGAGGTTAGTAAATCATTAGGTCGGCGTGAGATCTACGTAGTGTGGAGAGGAACTAGCAGAGGTTACGAATGGATTAATGTTTTAGGAGCTAAAAGCGAGTCTGCTGAACCAATTTTACGCCAGAAAAAATGGAGAACAACGGCGACGGCGACCGGCGATCTCAGTAGCAGTAGCAGCGATAGTGATGAAGATGAAGGGATACCAAAAGTTATGAAGGGTTGGCTATCGGTTTACATTTCAGAAGATCCAAATTCATCTTTCACAAAACTAAGCGCAAGAACACAATTGATGAAAAATATCAAACAGTTGGTGAGCAAGTACGAAAACGAAGAAATCAGCATCATAATCACCGGCCACAGCCTCGGTGCAAGTTTAGCGATCTTATCAGCCTTCGATCTAGCAGAAAACGGGATCACAAACATTCCAATTTCAGCATTCGTGTTCGGATCGCCACAGGTAGGAAACAAAGCATTCAACGATCGTCTCAACCAATTCTCGAACGTCAAAATCCTTCACATTAAGAACAAAATCGACGTGATTCCGCTTTACCCTAGCGGATTACTAGGTTACGTGGATTCAGGTGTGTTGTTCGAGATCGATACACGGAAGTCCGGGAGCTTGAAGAAATCGACGAACACCGGCGATTGGCATAACCTGCAGGGGATGTTGCATGTGGTGGCGGGATGGAATGGAGTTGATGGTGAGTTTGAATTGAAGGTGGAGAGAAGCTTGGCGTTGGTGAATAAATCGAGCGAGTTTTTGAAAGATGAGTTGTTGATTCCAGGTTCATGGTGGATCGAGAAGAACAAAGGAATGATTATGGATGAAAATGGAGGTTGGGTTTTGGAACCACCTGCTGAAGAAGACGTTCCTGTTCCTGAGAATCTTATAGAATAAATCTCGATGATTTTTCTGGAAACAGTTGTTGTATCCTTTAATTAAACGTTAATATATTTATATGCATTTTTAGTTTTCAGTATATTTGGTGGGTATTTTCTAATAAATCTCGTCGGTTAATATTTTACCAAGGTGATGATCAGTAATTGATTTGAAAGGACAGATATGTTTTGCAAGTTCGTTATTACGAGTAGTTTCTACAGATAGGTATGGTAATGGGGTCGGCATATGACGGAGACTTCAATTCCCGTCCACATTCTCCACCAGGGAATTTGATCACATCCTCATCTCCGTCCCCAATGGGAAATTTTTTTCCGGTTTGTGTAAGTTTTTTTTAAATCAAATGTGTGAGATGCTACACATGTAACGTACTTTCAAAAATATTTTAACTTGATTCATATTTTAGGTAACTTACTTTCAAAACTTCTATTTTGGTACCTAAGATGTAAAGTTTTAAACATTTAAATACCCGAGTAACCGGTTATCATGCTAATGTTGCAAGTGATGGAATGAAATTGGGTTGAATAGCAAATAATACTAAGTTGGATATCACATCATTCGTCACATCAGCATGGTAACCAGTTAATGCTTAAACCGGTTACCCGATTACTTAAATATTTAAAACTTTACATCTTAAATACTAAAATAATAGTTTTAAAAATACGTTATCCAAAATAAAAATTAAATTAAAATACGTTAATTTTTCATGTTATTTGTCTGTTTCTAAAATAGCAAAACTACTCAAGATGCTCTTATTTACATGAAGACAAATTTCATTATCTTCACCACATCTCTTGAATTCCAATCATTTCTATTTTCATTGTGTGGGTATCATTCATTCATGTCCCCTTGACCATATTTCTTTTGGATGATTTGAAAACATACCAAAGTGCAATCAATAAAAGCATATTCTTTTTCAATATTCTATTCTTTTTTAGCCAACTTCTTTATAATAAAAAAAAACACATAACAAATTACATGAAAAATAATGTAATTTAACTTGATTCTTATTTTCGGTAACGTACTTTCAAAACTTTCATTTTGATATCTAAAATATAAAGTTTTAAATATTTAAATACCCACATAATCGTTTGAAGCATTAACCGATTATCATGCTGATGTGGCGAATGATGTGGTATCCAACTCAGTATTATTTGCTGATGTGGTTAGTTACATTGATTTTTTTAATCTAACATTAGTCTTTCTTAAAATCTAAAATTAGTCTTCAACCGGTTACCCGGGTATTTAAATGTTTAAAACTTTACATCTTAGGTATCAAAATGAAAGTTCTAAAAATACGTTTCTCAAAATAAAAATCAAGTTATCTTAGGTATCAAAATGGAAGTTCTAAAAATACGTTTTCCAAAATAAAAATCAAGTTAAAGTAGATTACTTTTTCATGCAATCCATCCAAAAATATATCCTCTAAAGATTCTGTTGGATGCGTTTTAGTTGATCTAATCTCTTGGGACGTAGCCCTATTTTTAACCGATTAAATGGTTCAGACAAAAAATATAGACTAGAATAAAATGGCTATTTTTAACATTTAAATTGTTTATTCAACACAACAACTGAGCATCAATTTATCTATCGTATATCTTATAGACAAATTTATCAATACATACAACTTTATCCATACACAACTTAATAGAAAACGAACCGCACAATCTCTCAATAACTTTCAAATAACTTGTCAATGACGTAAAACACTCTACCGGTGTAAAATCTTGAAAATACACTAGATATCCCAGAGAACGATGACCATTTTTTCGTTATACAAGTACCCATCGTCGACCAACTTCAGAATACAAGACCATTATACTCGAAAGAAAACAAATACAAACACATACAAACAATACACATCACTTGACGAATAGTCGTTCAGGAATGCATTTCGAGAACATGTTTTACTGATCGGGTAATTTATCCCTCAGGTACTTCAATATAGCTTTGGTTCCACAATCAAGAATTGGCCTTCGTATGCTGCAAAAATAGTAAAGAGTTAGAACTTGATTATTAAGGGGTCGTTTACCAAACGCTTACTCGGTTAAGTGAACACCAAGTCATTTTACCTTACCGGATGAATATGGTAAGGATCAAGAATCTTACCAGTGTAAGAGCGAGACAAGAACCAAGAGTCTTACCCGGTAAGTGAGGGCAACGCAGTAAGTGCTTACCGGGTAAATTGTTGCATACGATACCGTTTTGGTGGACTAAAATCTTATCCGGTAAGTAAATGATAGTGTTAAATTTACCGGTAAGCGCTTACCGTTTAAGTGTTTAGTAAACGGCCCCTAAGACCATCTCCAACCGAAACCGCTATATTTTAGCACTCAAATTTACACTATTCATCATAATAGCACTAATCTTCTCCAACCAACTAGTGCTAAATTATAGTACTTATATATATTTATCATCGAGGGTCGGATGTACACAAATCTTTAACCTACCCCAAGGGGATTGAGAGGATGATTCTGTGAACACCCCCGGCTTGCAAAACAAATAAAAAATCGAAAGAAACAAGCAAGCATGCTACATGTGAGGGTGTGTGCAAAGAAGCAACGAGTACAATTAACAAAAATATGCATCCAAGACAGATGTGAGAGAAATAGGTTAAACAAATAAGAAAAACACAGAGCATGGTCCTAATAGCAACTACTAGTACAGGAAGAAAAGCTATGATATACCAATGGTCCTTTGGCCTAGCAGTATCCAGACATAAAGGGTTCAAACCTCACCAAAGGTCAGGAGGGTGTGTGAGTTTATTTGTCGTATATATTGGTTAGGAGGGTGTGTGAGTTTATTTGCCATATATATATATATATATATAGGGTCAGGTTCAAGCGAGAAGGTGGTCAATTTGCGAGAAGGCGAAAAGTTTCAATATCATGTATGATTACATGCATGATATGCACGCTTAATCATATATGATTAAACACACCCAAAGAAGTATAATCATATATGATATTGAAACTTCTACTCTTCGCGCAAATTAATTAACTTCTTACATGATCCTTCCTATATATTATATAAATAATACTTTAAAAGAACAATGATCCAACTATCTGTTGTTGGTGTGTTGTGCCAATCGGATTGGTGCAAACGTAAGGATAGAACAAATAAAAGAGACAGAGGATACCTTCTCAAAGGGTTTCCATCTAGTTGCAACACATTAAGAGTTGGTTCTAGTAGACCCTGCAAAATCAACTTCAAGTATCAGGATTCAATCTACTGAAAAGCCAACTTTCAAGTTTTTTATTTCTTTTTCACTTTAGGTTTAACAAAAAGGAGTTCAAGTTTTTTGGAGACAATATCATATTGCATTGCAATAACTGCAAGTGTTGTGTCTCAGAATGTCAGCATACTTAGGGCCTGTTTGATAGCAGCTTAATGAGCTTAATGGGACTTACAGCTTATTCGGTCAGCTATACATAATTGTTTGGTAGTAGCTTAATAATATAGAAAGTAGCTTGTTTAGTAAGCTTTCTAGGAGGAAAGTTTATGCAGAAAGCCAAAAAAAAATTCAAACTTGTCCCTCCCAATTAATAACACGCTCTTTCTATCTATGAAAAAACTCTCCACACCAAAAAAAAAAAAAAAATCAATCAACAAAGACAGATTAATCCACACAGACAACTTTATCTATACATCACTTAATGGAAAACCAACCAAACAGCCCCTTAGATAGTTGGAACATTCATGGAAGAAAGGAATGCCACTTTGTGAGTAATTGGCCACTCGTTAATGCAAACGAACAATTTATTTTGCACTGATGTTATTGTCCGAAAGGCCATTGGAACCAGAAAAAAAGTTGTGTACGAACCAGTTCAGGAGGAAGTGCACTGATGTTATTGTCCGAAAGTCGAAGCTCCTGAAGAGATGTAGCATCTTTAAAACCCTGCAGGAAATGTTCATTATATTAGTGCAAATGTTCAGAGGTGATAAAGTTTATTGTGATGTACGCAG
Source organism: Cynara cardunculus var. scolymus (assembly GCF_001531365.2). Classification (NCBI taxonomy): domain Eukaryota; kingdom Viridiplantae; phylum Streptophyta; class Magnoliopsida; order Asterales; family Asteraceae; genus Cynara; species Cynara cardunculus. The sequence continues at coordinate 1,926,370 of NC_037544.1, forward strand.
TGATTACTAAGGGCCCGTTTGGTTTAACGGAATGTTTTTGAGGGATTTAGAGTTCGTGGAAGGATTTGGAATCTTTGGTGTGTTTGGTTATTACATAACAAGTGTTTTCAACATATTCTAAAACATTATTACAAATAAATCCTATGAAATTCCGCGATACCAACTCGGCCCATGGGATTCCTAAATCCCATGTTTGTGGGATTTCATTGAAATTCTGGGTTTTCAATTCCAGACTTTCCTTTCAAATCATGACATTATATGCAACAATAGATGCACGCTAACCAGGAAGAAAGTTACCTCTGGAATCAATTGAAGGGAATTCTGACTCATATCAAGGACCCTTAATTTAGGCAAACTTAATATATCTCCCCTGATCTCTGAAATCTGCATCCTCCTGTTCAACCAAATTCCAAGTTAACAACACACAGTCATTTTCACCAAGAAGAAGCAAATCATTTTTCCAACTCACCTTAGATATAGTTCCTGCACTTGCAGCAAAAAAGAAAATGCAGGATATTCAGGTAAACAACCTGCATTGCCACTTAGATCAAGAACCTGGAGCTTGGAAGCAGCTTGGAACCCGTCCAATGGAATCTATGAATGAAGCAGAATAAGTGCATGTCAAAAACTAAAAGAAGAAAAATGACCTGCAAAAAATGCAAATGGGACGACTTATTTATTCCCCTTCTTAGTTTTGCCTACCAAATCTTCCTATTCTTAGTTGCATCTTTTTCTAGAGTGAATTACGCTGGTGGTCCCTATTTGTTTTCTCAAATTTTGTATGTCCCTAAAACGAACTATCTACACTGGTGGTCCCTAAATTTTCAATTTCATAACACTCAAAGTCCGTTAACACCGTCAGTTAGCAATCGTTAGAAGGGAGACATCAGTCTTTGGGCAAAACAGGGACTAAAAATGTAATTCACTGTAAAATTAATTTTGTTTCACATATTTTTTTAAATTCTTTATTTATTAAATATTTAAAAAAAAGATATGAATCACAATCAATCTTAGAGTGAATTACACTTTTGGTCCTAGTAGTTTGCTCAAAGACTGATTTGTCTCTCCTAAAGGTTGCTAACTGGCGGTATTAACTCCAGGGACCTTGAGTGTTATGAAATTGAAAAGTTAGGGACCATCAGTGTAGATAGTTCGTATTAGGGACCAAAACCAAAATTTGAGCAAACCACAAGAACCACCGGTGTAATTCACTCTTTTTTTAATTATATAATATTTATATACGACAAATGAACTCACAGATCCTTATCACTTTTGGTGACGTTTGAACCCCTAACCTCCTGAGAGGCTGAGGCTGAAGTTGAGGCTGAGGCTGGGTTCTACCAGTAACCCGGATACTGCTAAGCCAAAGGACCTTTGGTTTCTTAGTTACATCTTGTTATCATAGTTTCATGTTTTGCCAACATACACTTCCATTCACCCATGGGCCAAGAGATGATTAAAGATCACATTTTGATGGCTGGATAGCCTTCAACGAAGCCAATGTCTAGAACTAAATGCATTTACCTGTCTAAGTGGATTACTGTCAAGCTTCAAACACACAAGATTGCAAAGCGACTCCAAGATTGCACTTGGCCACTCTTTGATCTTGTTCCTTGATAAAATCAACGTCTGCCAGAACAATGATCATCAAATTAGTACGAACAACTCCTTGAAGTGGGTAATGCATTTAATATCGAGATTCTGACCACAGTCTATTACAATGTCTAAGAGCAAATAATGCAGACTGTATCTCTGTTAAGATCCTTAAAAGGTCAAACCAATTGACCTGCAAGTTTAAACTATGCCTTTATTTGCTTCTAAATAAGTGAAAGAGAATGTTATATCCAAAAGAAAGCCAATGATAACATCAAGAGAATGAAATTATTGACAGTAACCCAGTTGTTTGGATCCCGAATATGTGTTATCATGCCACCTCTATATTCAAATGTATAAAGAAGTAAAAAGAGAAAAAAGAAACTAACCTCAAGGGAAGCACATGAAGAAAGTTCAACAGGTAGGACTTCAATTGAGTTCTTAGAGAGATCAACTTTTGTGATGCCACTTGTCTCCCATACTTGCGGTGGAACAACATTTAAGCCATGCCCTCCTAAAGAAAGCTCCTGAGAAGTATACGACAGTAACATATATAAAAGTTAAAGGATGATTCTCTTTGGAGATATAGAAGAATATATTTCTGATGAGAAAGTCTCATTTGATAGCCTATATCATCATGATTACAAACACAAACACGGCTTCATTTGCCTCAAAATGCATTAATAACAAGGAAAAACCACCAAACTAGCCATTTTTGGTAACTAAAAGAATCAAGAAATAGCCAATTTTTTAATGATCAACAAACTAACCAAGAATTTTGAAAAGTCACCTTTTTTATTATTTTTTAGTCAGATGGTGGCCCATTATCTCAGCTGAAAAGCACCTTTTTTTCCGGGGGTTTGCAGAGTCAATTTGTGGAATTACCGGCTATCTCTTGATAATGTTTAGAGAAAGAGCTTTTGATGAAATTTTTTTGCCAAAAATGGCTAGTTTGGTGACTTTTCCCTAATAACAATTCAATCAATGAGCAAAAAAGAAATGTCATGACAACGAGCAAGCAAAGTTACTAATAGAAATAGAGTTATTGACTTTTTGAAGCATCATACTCGGCTTCTGCTGCAAACAAACCATCATTCTTGTGAGAGCATAAGGACCGCTACACTTTGCAAGAACAAACAGTTTGTCCAAAAAATTTCATGCTTGCAGAATATAGTGATCTTATTGGCATTTTCGGCAGAATGATGCTTATTTTGTAAGTGCAACAATCAAACACTCAATAGGAACGACATTCTAGGTGGTGATGCCTCAAACACAGATATAGGAAATACTGTAGTATAATCAAGTTCCTTAACAATCTACTTAGACGAAGGAAGCATGAAGATAGAACCTTTGAACCAAGAGACAACCGAGAGGCCATAGCAATAACTTCTTTTTTGTTCCCAGATGTTCCACCCTCTGCATCATATACATATTTCAGGTGACTCAAACATGTACAGGAGAAAATACAGAAAGAACTGCTCCGAAAGTAGGAAGTTGACAACGATTTAGTCAATGAATGTAAATACATTAAACAGAAATTCGACGCAGAAAGATGTTTGCATAACATAGATCAACATTATCATAGATAAATTGGCCTCTCTTGTTGTATACACAAACTGCTAAGAATTGGGTACCTTCTTCGGCTGGAAGTCTACTTCGAAGAAACTTCAACAATGCAGGAGTAGGTCCAGACACCAATGAGCTAAGTAAAAAAGGATGAAAGTTGCTGAACAACCACCTTGAGGGGCATAAATCCAAATCAGATCAAACAAACTGGAGAGACTATTAAACCTTCTAAGAGTTCGTATAGGATTGCCAGTGAGCACAAGCTTCCTCAAAGTTGTCATCAAGCCTAGGTAATAAGATTTTATAAGCACATGTCAGATTGCACAAACATTTCAACGCAATCAATATCATAAGTCATAATTCATAACAAGCACAAAATCCAGCAGAAGACATTAGAACGAAATCTCAAGGTACAATAAGTATGTACGCCGCATGATAAATGGAAGACCACAAAAGATGCTGATGAAGAAGATGCTGATGAAGAAAATGCTGCTGAAACAGGAACTATTCGTGAAACATTTCAGCGAGCATCAAGTATGAGCAACTATCCTAGCTCATACTTGGAAAGGTATTTAAACCTTTGAAGTCCATTGGCAACATTCAATTCTCATCTGATGAAGAAACAGGCTGTATTCTCCTTCAATTTTGTGCACCGGTGACTACAAATATAGGCACATTTCTTTGAATGTTATGGTAAAAAAGACACTGAATTTTAATAAGAGAGTTCCTTGTAAAGCAGAAAAAGGAGTTGTTTCACATGTTTTGAGTCTGGCCATCAACATTTACTCCAGAAGAGCATAACAATACAGTTCTCGTATACTAAAAAACTTGTGCGATTAAATGCTAACCTTACCAATCTCAGGGGGCAGCCCAGACAGTGAATTGTTAGACAAATCTAAACCTGAAAGCCTCAATTTGCATGCCTCCACTGGAAACTCCGTTAACTATAAAAATAATAAACCAGAGGCACAAAAACTACTGAGGATCCAAAGTAATATTAGAAATTCAAGAAAAGCGATGAGTGGAATGATCATAAAAGAAATCAGTTTTGAAGCTTCTACCTGATTTGAATGAAGATCAAATGTCCCTAAATTCGTAAGTTCTCCTATCACTGTTGGTAGTGATGTCAGAGAGTTATTCCTACATATTAAAGAAGGTAAAATGGAAGGATAAACATCAAAAAAAAATACTGTAATAATTGAAGTTACAACTAGACATTTTTGTTTTCCTCTACTAGAAGAATAGAAAAACACCCCATATAGAACTCTGCCAACGAGGAGCAGCCCCTTATTGATGAGGGAATAGATGAAATTCCTGCATCAGAATGACATATAGAATATATCACCAAATAAAGATATGTAAGATCAAAGTAAAATGAGACACATCTCTTTAATTCTAGACTGGGTCTCCACTCTGCATAGACAGGCATCCACACATATTGCATAAACGTGAAGGAACTTGGTACTCACTGTTCTGATGCAAGTCAAGGCGAATGAGACGTGAAAGGTTTCCAACGCTCTCAGGGATATCACTAAGTGCGTTCTTGGCTGCATCATCCGTGACAAAGATACAACTTAACTAAATTAGCATGTCAAATGAGCTTACAAACTGAAGCCAACAGAAAGCATGTGACATGCCTGCATTCAGTTCCATGAGCAAAGTCCATGATGCAACAGATTTCTCAGATAGCACGGTTAGCTTGTTTCCCTAATATGACAAGTGCTTTATGCCCAAACCAACCATTGCATAGGCAAAAACAAGGGAAAAAAATTGACAAGGCAATTATGAAGAACTGATTTCAGCAGTTTGTGATACCTCTACATCCAACTTAGACAACTTTGAACAATTGCCTAAATCTTCGGGCAAGCTGGTGAGGCAATTGTTTGAGGCCTACGAGGAAGCACTAACAAATCAACAATAGAAAGAAAAAGCATTTCAAACCAGCTGTGTGCCAATAACAAGTTAAAAGAAATGCAGTGCAGAGTTTTTTTCTTTGCGATGAAACCAAAATTATCACATGAAAAAGACCATACAAGTATATTTATGGCCCCATTAATGCAACCTAGACTAACTATATATGTGTGTGTGTGTAAATATATATGTGTGTATGTGTAATATATATATATATATATATGTATGTATGTACGTATGTATGTATATCCGCATACAGTTCTATACCCCATAATACATCATGGAAACACGGAGATCTTAACCTTTATCTTTCTTAAATGAAGACAAATAAAGTAGGAACTAAAATTTTACCAAAATAAATAATTCGATCACATTTTTCATAGTGAAGCCTATCCATCAATGTAGTTTTAGGCTCCACTGAACATTACAGAAACTTGGGAACATTTGGTTCGCAGGATTCCAGTGAAATCCGATGGAATTGGAACAACAAACTCCATTGACTCGATTCTATTGACTTGTTTGGTTTGCAAAATTGGGGGGGGGGGTTCAATTCCACTGGAATTAGCAAATTCCTTACGATAACATATCATGATAACTTTTCTAATGAAATTCAATCCCATTCGTAACTGAAAGGGTAATTCTACCCTTTGCATTCCAATCCCAAAGATACATGACTCAAACCAATCAGAAAGTTTAAAGGAAGTAATTGAATTATGTTCCATTCTCAGCCAACCAAACGTATGGTTAAACCAGGTTCAATTTCATTCCAAATCCCACAAATTCTGATTCTTTTGACATAATCCATTCTTTCCAAACATATTCTGCGAACCAAAAGTAAACCAAGTGACAAGTGGAATTTGACGCTTAAACTTGAGAAAAATACATTTGCAATATAACTAGAACGTACAATCGGCTGATACATTTATCCTCATGATGTTACAAACAAGATAGAACAGGGCTGCATCACATATCCCAATAGGCTAGTAAGAAACTTTTGCTCAAAGGGTTGACAAATCTGTGCCACATGACAGACTATAAAATAGTACATCTAAATCATACCAAGTGCAAGTCTCAAACATAATGCATTACAAAGTCGTACCTTGAGGTCTGATAGATCCAGGCAGTTTCCGAGGGAGCAAGGAAGATTCTTAAGCTGGTTGCTGGAACAATCAAACCTGTAAAACCATGTCTTGATGAAAACATTCAACTAGATTTCACAGAGCCTTCCCATTTTCTATGCCTCCTATGAGTTGTTGCAATGACAATAAAAAAATTACTAGTATTCATATGAGTCTGCACAAATTAAACGCTCATTTCCCTTATCACTCTCTATAAGTTACACAACCAAAAGGAAGTGAAAACCTACTTGATCAGAGAAGCCGCTGATCCAACTTCTTCAGGTATCTCATGAAGCAAATTATAAGACACGTCTAACGCCTTTAGTGATTTGAGCCTGTCAATAAATTAAAAAGATACATTATAACCAATGAAGAGAAAAACAACTTAGATCAAAAGGTTTTGTAGTGTCCTACTCTCCAATAGCCGCTGGAAGGTGGGAAAGCTTGTTGTGGCTGATATTCAGCACAGACAACATAGGTAGGTTTCTTATGTCTTCCTTCAGCAATTCAATGTCGTTATGAGCCAATATCAGCTTTTGTAACTCCACTGCCTGCAGTAGCAAAAGAAATAAGTCTGAATAATAGATAAGTAAAACCTCAGGTCTCCGAATATCAAGAAGTGGGTTGTATAAGAAAGAAGGTATGTTAACAAATACCTCCCACCAGTTTTCACCTTCACCAACTGCATCCAAACTTTTGTATAACTGATCTGGCACTTCCCTGATACAGAATATAGACATCAAAATAACAACCAAACAACGCCATCACAGTGGGTTTCAGAATAACAAATAAAATTAAATGACTAGAGCATATGGGAGCAACTGTTCAACCTCGTGGACACGGTTTATATTGACTAAAACCTAAACCCATGACTACAAATCCCTCTTGGGTTCTCTCACCTTATTCTTTTTAGCGTCTTCTTTTAGGATGAATAATTAACATAAAACTCGGACATGGAGGTCTGGTCTGCAGATGTTCTGGCCAATTAACAATTTTGCAAACACCTAATATTACTATTAGATTGGCTGTAATGTAGTTCTTCATTTAAATTCCAACATAGCATCCTCCAAGCCAGATGACCAAGCCTGTCAAGCACCCCATTTAGGCCTCCTGTAAGTAACCTCATACTTTGTGGCTAAATAAATTAAACATTAAATTCTACTGGATGTTATTGAAATCTCCACTTGAAGAAACCCACATTCCAATGAAACATGTTCTAATATAGGCAGAAAATAACTCTTCTGGACCCAAATAAATAACCGTTATATACGTATATTATGCCAATTACACAGCTTCAAATGAGTAACAAAAACGCATGACCATGCAACCTATCAAGATTACGATGTACATTTCTCAACTGATGCCATCTCCATTCTCCAGAATTCAGTTGCCGTTAGGAGTAAGACGAAATTGTAAAGTAACCAACGCATAAAAAAATGGTGTCAGTAATTTCCTAGATCTTGATGAGCAAATCTTCAAAATGTTGATTGAAATCAAATTAAATTGTCTTTCTTGAACTCAAAACCTTCAACAGAAGGCACAATCAGATCAAACAAAATGCAATAATAAAATAAGAAACTGAAATCGGTAGATTTATTACTTGAGAGAGCGATTAGATAGATTGAGAGAACCAGAAGCTCTAGCGGCTTTGAGTAACCGATCCATTGATCTATCACTGGATCACCTCGCTACTGACAGCAACAGAGTAACACGATCAGATGATCATGAACATCGATTGAGGATGCATTGATTCTTTCTTGATTTCGCTCCTTCGTATCTCACCAAAATTCGATCTTGGTTTCGCGCGTACCGTCTTCCTGACATATATGTGGCTGTCTGTATTTCATTTATTAGGGCTTCTATTATGCACCCTTTTTTATTTAAAAAAAAAGTATACAATTAATCATTGAATCTTGTTTAGCAAAAATAATTTGTTTTCGTAACATTGTAAAACCTTCTGAATAATTTTATTTATTAGGTTCCCATAACCATTCAGTTCCCTAATTTCATTTTAAACAATTACCAAACAACCATATTTTATTTTGCACTGTATCATGAGAGTCTCTTGATAATTCTGACCACTTAATCATATTATATCAAACCATTCAGCAACTGTTAAACACTTCCTTAATCTTGATGTATGTAGATGGTATATAATACATTTAACGCATCCCATCTCAAAATTACTTAGAGATAGTAAGTGTAACGGTCGAATCCAACCGCTTAGAAAGCCTTTGATGTGTTGGAGGTTCACCTGTGAGGACTCCAGGCAAGGATTGACCCAATGTATAGCATACGGTGGTTCCGTGCCACTGTATTTCTTCATTTGTGGTAGTGTAAAAAAATATAGGGTCGTGAAAAATGTCATCATATTAATTTGTTGTGTGCCATGGAATGTATTTTGAAACAATGATATAACAAGTTTTATTTGGTGGAGTTGGTTTGCAAGGTTTTTCTTCCAACCCAAACCCAAGTTCAAATTATGATAGTGTCATATATTTAGTCAAATGGTGTTACCATTTGAAAATTTTCACTATATTTGTATCATAGTTAAATGATGCCACCGTTTGAAGGGAAAAAACCGAATACATCCCTAACTCCAGGTTATTCGTGATTGTCTGTGAGATTAGTCGAGGGGCTTAAGCTAGTATGAGAACTCACGGTTACCAAATGCGAGCTACTACTAAGAATGTTAAATACAAGAAAAAACAGTTTTAAATAGATACGACGGACTCGAAACAAGCTTGGAAAAGAAAGCCGATTATGGTAAAGTAGAGCGAATGTGCACCTTACATGATATTATATATAATTAAAACGAGTGTATACATCTACAAACACAAAGTCTTTAACTATTTTCAGACCAAATATGGAGAAAAATTGATTAATGGAAGTTCTAACCGGCTCCACGGGGAGGGGTATAAATGACTCGAACTTTTAACGAGCTATTCGAGCTCGAGATTAATAAGTGTTGAGCTCGAGTTGATATCAAACACAAAATAAAACACGTTTAACTTAATAAGTCGACCCCCATAACACCCATGTTCAACTCGACTCGTTCAAAAGCTCAATTAAACTTTATGAGTCGAGTCGAGCTGAAACATTCGAGCATACACTTTTTTTCGAGCCAAACATATTTATGTTCTTACAAATCATATAATCAAATTACGAAAAATATAAAGATTGAGTAAATAAATGAGTTAACCGATCTCAATTTCTAGCTCATAAACAAACACTGTGCTCAAGTTAAAACATTGACAAAATATTCGAGTTGAGTCTGCTATTGTTTTATTCAGGTCGAGTTCAAATAACCTGCTACCTGATTCGACTTGCCTCGTTTACACACAACTGTCCACAAGGAATCGACCTCAAAGGACACCAATGTGAGGGACAATATTTGGCCTCACTCAACAGCTGAAGCTAGTATGAGAGTGACGAGATTGAATTTGTCTTGTATCTGGGCAAAATTTTCCTGCCAATTTATAGCTCAAATGAATAATGTTACATCAAATTTTATGTAAGAATTATTAATTCTTACCAAAAAATCTGATATAACATTATTCATTTACTTTTTTTTGGCACTAAAATTTGATGTAACATTAATTTGCCAAAAAATTGATGTAACATATGGGTACAAATTGTAAAGTTAATAGGTAAATTGATATTATTAAATATTTAACAAATAAAAAACAAAAAACAATACATTTAAAATCTTAAAATCTGATGTAAAAACAGTATTACCCATTAAAATAGATTTACAGTTGACACCAAAATTTTTCACGTAATAACAGACTTGGTGTTGTTTATGGGGGATTCATAAACAATCTAACAAATTTTGCTCAAAGACTATATTCAACTATCCTAAAAATGTTTCATTATAAAACACAGTTTCTCTGCCGAGCAATAAGTAATTATTTGAGCTAATAAGTAACAATTCAACAACCCTGTTAAGAGGCAGCATATGAATCCTTAAGAGGTGATTCTTGTTTGACAAAAAAAAAAAAACCGTCTCTTAATTATTTTAAAACCCTCTGAATGATTTTGTACCTTATGTACCCCTTAACCATCCAGCACTATAATTTCATTATGAATAATTACCAAACAATTATATTTCATTTTGTACTATATTATAAGCTTCTATTAATCATTCTGATCACTTGATCATTATGCACAAAACCATTCAGCAACTGCTAAACAGCTTCTTAGCCATTTTTCTTCTTAAAATTTCAAAAAATATTATTATCTCCATTAGTGGTACATCATCAAATTTATAGAGGGTCAAAATGTAAAAAACAAGTTTTTGAAACCAACAAATACATGGACCAAATTTATAAATCTGATAAACAATGTTCAGATTAATTTATAGATTTGATCTATGTATTTATAGACCTGGTTTAGAAACTAATTTTTATATTTTGATCCATCTGCACGTTGAAAAGTTGTTACTTACGAAAATATTGAAAGAAAAATAACTGAGAGATAATTATAAATACGAAGATTACTATTTTAATTAGCATCTCTGATAAGTTTTCATGTCAATTATTTTTTATTTCAATGGAGATATTCTCCAATATAGAATGAAAAATGACATTGAATGATAGTATAGGGACTATATTTGTAAATCATTCATAAAAGACCAGCATCCATCAAAACCCTATAAACCATTTGTTGCTGTGCCGTCGTCGTCCTCGACCTCCCATTTTTGCAGATTTGGATTTCTAGGAATCCTCTGCACGCCCTATTCCAAACCGACGGCGATTCAGCCTGAGTTCACTGCAGTGGTGGTGGCAGTTGGGTTTGGTCCCAATTTGTTCCTCAATTTCGATTGGCGAGATCTCAACATCATCAAAATCAAGTAAGTGGCTTTGATTTCAGTTTTAGGGTTTTGCATATTGTTTCTGAAGGGCCTTCAATTTGCATCCTTACATTGAGTGTGCCTTTGATTAATTCTACCCGACAATCCATTTAGCAGCAGTGATTGAGAATTTTGTCTTAGCAGCGGCTATTTGAGAATTTTAATTGATTGGTTTTATCGGCAGGTAAAAAATGGTGAAGAAGAAAGAGAGGTCGGTGAACGTGTCCGGAAAGCCAAAGCATTCTCTCGATGTCAACAGAGATGCGGGTCACAAGAACAAAAGCGGCGGCACCGCCCGTACCTCCGCTACCGTTCGCCGTCTTAAGATGTACAAGACGAGGCCGAAGCGTGATGCTAAAGGAACAATCCTTAAACACGAGTTGCAATCTAAGGAGTTGCCATCTACTCGTATTCAACCTGATCGTCGCTGGTTCGGTACGTGATACTTTTGCTTTCTGCCCATTCTATAAGGTATTTAAGACAGATGAGTTATCGGAAAGCAAATTTGGGCTACTTTATTTTAACGGGAAAGTTGATATTACACTTAATAATGCTAGGGAGCGTTTTACTTGGGCTGTTTGGTTAGTTGCCTATGTGGAAGATTTTTCTTTGGGAGTTTTTTTTCATACATGGAAGCAGCTTGTCAAGCTTTTTTAACTGGGAGGGGCACGTTCGGGAAAAAACTTGTATTTCTCTTACTAATAAGCCACTACCAAACGGTCCTGTATAACTCATGTATAACTGACCGAATAAGCTGTGAGTCCCATTAAGCTCGTTAAGCTGCCAACAAACATGCCCTAACATGATTCCACTCAACATTGCAGGTAACACTAGAGTTGTAAATCAGAAAGAGCTTGAATTCTTCCGTGAAGAGCTACAAAGTCGACTCTCAAGTAACTATAATGTTATTCTGAAGGAGAGAAAACTGCCTATGTCGCTATTGAATGATCATCAGAAGGTAAATCATCAGCCAATGGAAACATAATGGAAGAATTGAAGTTATTTTTGCAATTCAGGATATGATCTGTATATACCCTGATAATGTATGTGCTTCTTTTATGTAATTTTGAAGCAAGCAAGAGTTCACCTTCTTGATACAGAGCCATTTGCTGATGCATTTGGACCAAAGGGGAAGAGGAAACGTCCGAAACTAATGGTCTCTGATTACGAATCACTGGTCAAGAAGGCTGATGGTTCCCAAGGTAAATGACCTTACATAGCTTTGATGAAGTATTAGTTTACTTCCTCTGCTTTCAATTTTGGACTGTGTGGTAAGCAAACGTGGTTTCATTTATCGCCAGAAGAAACTATTCTTTGTTTATCAAATTTGGCTTAGGTTTTCTATTTTTATTTTGATTTCTCTAATGAGTTTCTAACTGATCAAAATTTGTATGAATGTGTGCCAACACTGTAGATGCATTTGAAGAGAAACATGGTGATGCACCCGCAGATGCAGGTGAGGATGGATTTAGAGATCTAGTTCGCCATACAATGTTTGAAAAGGGTCAAAGTAAACGCATATGGGGTGAGCTTTACAAAGTCATAGACTCTTCGGATGTTGTTATCCAGGTTAGTTTTGTGCTAGTAGATTGTTTATTTGGATGATTCGTTTATGCAATCGGTTTTTCTTGTCATGTATATGTTAGCATGTGCATTTCCTGTTCACTTTTTTATCTATTTATATTTTTTGGTTTTTATTGCTTTCGGGTCAATGAATTGGTCAATACAATAAAGGGATGTATATAAACTTATAAAGCAGGGACGCATAATTGTTGAGGTTCTGCTTTGTTAGAATTAAGAGGCCATTATTTTGTATGAGTTAATAAGTACTTCAGATGATTGAATCATGATAAGTTCGGAGACATGGTACTTATGCTACTGATTATAGGTACTAGATGCAAGGGATCCCCAAGGCACAAGATGCTATCATCTGGAGAAGCATTTGAAAGAGCATTGCAAACACAAGCACATGATTCTATTGTTAAACAAGGTAATCATTAGCTATCTTTGTAAATTTTGAGGTTTCTTCTCTTTCGCTTGCCTGGTTCTCGTGAATCGAGTGATATTTACTGTCTTGCCTTGCCTACATTTGTGCAGTGTGATTTGACCCCTCCATGGGTAACAAAAGGATGGCTGAGAGTGTTATCTAGGGAATATCCTACACTAGCATTTCATGCAAGTATTAACAAGTCTTATGGCAAGGTATCCATCAAGGACACTACATCATTAATCATATCACTTACGTAAATGCGTTATTTGTGCAATTTTAATCTCACCATGGTGGTAATTTGTTCTCTTCATAGAATTCTCTTCTGTCGGTGTTGAGACAATTTTCACGCTTAAAAAGTGACAAGCAAGCCATATCAGTTGGATTCGTGGGGTACCCCAATGTTGGCAAGTCATCAGTAATTAACACGCTTCGTACAAAAAATGTAAGTTCTTTATTTTATTTTTAGTACATAGCGGTTGCCATCTTTTGTTTGAAGTCTTTCTCATTCATTGTGTATTTTTCGGTAAGATTTGATGTTTAAGGTTCATAGAAATTACCACGACATGAATCTTATGAGATCTGTGGGTCTAAATACAACTAAGCATCTTTAAATATAAAAATACTCGAGGGTTTATTTTGCTTGCTCATTGGAATATGCTACCAAAGTTTGACATTATAATCAAGTTAAAATGTCTATAAGTAATGCATGGTTTTTTCCGTTGAATTTTAAACCCCTTTCTCTATCGTTGCACCTGGGTATGAATCCAGAAGTGAATAGTCTTGTCATTCTTTTGTAAAGTATAGGAACTGGAATTTATTATTGGTCATTGGTCTTTATTGTCTCTACAGTTTCGAATAGGATGGTTGGTAAGATTTAAGTGTGACATGATAATCTTTAAGTACTCTGTGAGGTGCACATGTTTACATGAGAGCAAGAGAAAATCTTGGGTCTGTTACAATTAAGCATTTGGCTTGCACAGCTTGGTTGACATTTTCATTGTTTTCTTTTGCAAAGGTTTGCAAGGTTGCTCCAATTCCTGGAGAGACTAAAGTTTGGCAGTACATCACCCTTACAAAGAAGATATTCTTGATTGACTGCCCTGGTGTTGTTTATGGCAGTAAGGATACAGAAACTGATATTGTTTTAAAGGGCGTGGTATGTGAAACTTACATTGGTTCATGGCTTCATGCAGTTTTTGTCTCCTTGATGTTAGGAACTTGCTTTTTAGATTTTTACTTAGTGGCCTTTTCCGCCAATTAACTACAAATCTATTTCTTTTCTCCCAGGTGCGAGTCACAAATTTGCATGATGCCACAGAGCACATTGGCGAAGTTTTAAAACGTGTCAAGAGAGAGCACCTTGAAAGAGCATACAAGATAAAAGAGTGGTATGTCTCGTTTTCTCAAACACTCGTTCCATAAAGAAAGATTAGTATGATCACAAATAGGGAATTTCGCATGTCTTACTTGAATTGGTCCCATATGTGAACTCTGCTATGACAACCTTCGACTTCAAGATCTAGAGATGGAGTTTTGATCTTGTTCCCATTTCATGCATCATATCTGCTTTATTCATCTATTGAATGCCCTTTCAATTTAATTTTTCATATTTGTGAAGTTATATATGTTCGTCTATAATCTTAATTTTCAACACTAACTCTTCTATGTAAAATTTGTTAACTTTGGAAGGGTAATTAATAGCATGTAGGGTCTTCATTTTGAATGTTCCCACTTAAAAATGGATCTGGTTGAAATGGACTAGTCAAGAATCAATGCATCTAAATGTTATGTTGCTTTCCTTACCAGTTCATCTTGACAACAATGTGAAGGCATGCATGAATCTTGTTATCGATGTTTTCTTGTGCAATGGTTTTTTATCCTATCTCCATATTTGTTCTTTGAAGCATCATGGCAACAGTCTTTTCTCATTCTTACTCTTCTTTCATGACCTTTCTTTCTTCACCATGTTATTTCATTTGGTTGATCAAAGTATTTCAGCTACAATTGCAAATCCTAATCTAACGATATTTGCTTGTCTATAACAGGGAAGATGATAATGACTTCCTGGTTCAGCTATGCAAATTATCGGGCAAACTTCTGAGGGTAATTATTTATTTTGAGTTCCTTTAGCCAGTCTTTTCAGGGTACTATTGCAAAAGCATGATAAAGTTAGTTGAGGCTAATAATTTGAACACCATGCAAATTAGAGAAGGTTGTTCATGCAAAAGTTGAGTAAATAAGCAAATTTAAGATGAATAACAGAATGTTACAATGCTGGCTGATGTCTATTTTGTTAGTGCATCTCAAAGAAAATATACATATCCAAATCTTTAAACTTTAATCTAGTAATAGTTAGAAAGACGTGAAAATTTTGAAAGTGAAATAAATGAAACTCAAAACTGCCCCTTTTTTGGTTCTTGGAAGTTGGAACAAACCAAACCAATCCGCCATATTACACCCAGTGGTAGGGCCTGGGGGGATGGGATGCACTCAGATCTTGCCTCTACTCTTTAGTAGAGAGGTTGTTTATGTGAAGACCCTGATTTTGCAACACAAAAAGAAATACAATAATACAAGTGAGAAAAGTAGTGGAGTGTGTACAAACAAGCATCAAGTACAATGAACAAAAAAGGGAGCAGGAACACATGAGAAGGACATAAAAAGTAAAACAAACAAGGAAACATAACGCAGTAAAACTAAAACTACTTGGGCAGACAGAAAAACTAAGAACGTCACAGTAAAAAAACATGAAAAACTAAACTAATCGGTTACGATAAATTGGATCGGATTGTCGACGGAAGAGGGGGGGAAAGCTCTCCGTTCCTGGTTCTGGGGAGGTCCGTTTGATATCCAAAAACTGCTCAGCAACAGTCAGACAAGTGGGTTAAGGATTTACCCGGTGTGAGATATCACATTGTTCGAGGAACCCTTGAAACAACTATCAATCTATCGTAGGGCTCTATTGACCCAACTGCCACCTCTCAACCCCCTATTCTGTCAATGTTAAGCTAGAGATCTGCCACATAGCAAAGTTGTTAATGGCTCAAGGCGCACTTAGGCGCAAGGGGTTATTGGGGCCTAGGTGCCAGGAGCAGGCGTGAGGTGCGGGCCTCAGGAAATCTAGGAGATGAGAAGATGAGAAAACTTATTTAATCTTATGGTTTAACATGGAAAACTTATTTAATCTTATGGTTTAACAAGGTATTTAGTAACTCTTTATGAGGCACACCTAGGCCACAAGGAGCCTCAGCCAAGGCGCAGCGGTGCCTTAGCGAGCCTCGTGAATACACTGAGCCTTGACTTGAAAAATGCCCAAGATCTTGAGCCTTTTGAGCCACAGAGTCTAGGCACGCCTGCTTTTAACAACTATGCCACATAGGGGCTGTTTGGTTGCTTTTCGACGAACTCCTGTATGGATAAAGCTGTCTGTATGGGTTGGGAAGATTTTTGTTTGAGAGTTTTTTCATAGATGGAAGGAGCATGTTTTTTAATTCGGAGGGTTGGGTTTGGAAAAAACTTGTTTTTATGCATAAAGCTCCCCCTATAAGTTTACTGACTAGGCCACTTTTTATATCTTTAAACCACTACTGAAGAGTCATGTATAGCGGCCTGAATAAGCTGCGAGTCTCATTAAGCTCATTAAGCTGCTAACAAACAGACCCATAGTATGCTACCATAGTCCTTTCTTGTTTTTTGGAACACAGTTGGCGTTTTTGGTCTTTCCTACTCGAGTTGCATCTACATTATCAAATACATAAACATTTCGACTTCCAGGCCAACATTAAGCTTCTAAGATGGGTTTGGCAACCATAAGTTAACTTATTTTTGAGTTCGTCGAAAAAGCCCTGTTTTATGTGTGATAAGCTAGCTTTTTGAAACACTACTCCAAGTAGCGTTAATAAGCTTTCAGGTTCCCCCCCTCCCTGCTTTCTCCCATTTTGCCCCTTGTATTTTTTCAAATAATTTTTTAACAAATGTTTCTTTAGGTCATTTTATAGTGTCACATAGCTTATTGACTAGCTTATTGGCTAAGAGCACACTTATAAACCAACAACTAGCTTTTCAGCTTGTTTGCCGTACAAAGCTTAAAATAGATACGTAATGAGCAAAAGTATGCTAGTTTTCAGCAGCTGCCGCCTGCCTGTGGCCGTGATCGGTATTTATCCGAGAATCTTTACTAAAAGCTCGTGTTTTCAGGGAGGCGAACCTGATCTGATGACTGCTGCAAAGATGGTTTTACACGATTGGCAGAGGGGTAAAATACCCTTTTTTGTCCCCCCACCAAAGCAAGAAGGCACGACAGACGAACCCAAAGATGCTAATGTCGTGGAGAAAGATGTGGCGGTTGATGATAACAAAGAATTGGCAGCTAGAAGAACGATTGAARYTATTGTTTCGTCACAACAGCTAAAAGACGTTCCTGTCCAAGAGGATCTCTTCACCAAGAACGAGTTAGAGGGGGAGGATGCAAATGAACAAGAATMATAGATTTCCCTTTCTGGTGGTTTCGAGAAAAGCGTCGATCTTTATTTACCGCYTTTTGTCAYTCCATTTTAGTGGTTTCGAGAAAAGGGTCAAATCTTTATTTAGCGTTTTTATCGTTAATTTTGATAGATGATAAGAAAATGTTTCTTTGTAGTTTTAATTGGTTTGTATCCTGAACACATTCTCATATAAGTTCTTCAAGTCATGCTTACACTTGATGGTCGTTGTATTTGAATTTTAGCAAAATTTTGGTACAAAACAAAATATGGCAGTACGATCCACACAGCGTCCCATACTTTATTGGTATGAATCATTTAAGGGGGTGTTTGAGATTGCTTATAAAAACAACTTATTGACTTATTCCGAGTGCTATCAATAGAGGCACAAGGGTTTAAAGCGGGGCCCATACACACTTTGGTTGACATTTTCGCTCTTACTGGGTAAGATTAGTCCTTTCCATATTCATTCGACAAGATAATATGACTTGGTAAGTGTTTGGTAAACAGCATCTAAGTTTCTGAACATTTTGAGTGAAATTTAAAAGGTCAGAAACTTAGTGATCTAGAGACCAAGTATAGAATCACAATTTGTTTGATTGGTTTTTCGTTAACTCATGTATGGATAAAACTGTTTGAGTGAGTTAATCTGTCTATAAGGATTGAGAAAGGATTTGTTTAGAAGAGTTTTTTCATAGATAGAAGATGCATGCTTTTTGATTAGAAGAAACAAGTTCGGAAAAAACTTAGCTTTCTGCATAAAGCTTCTATATAAGCTTACTGAATAAGCCACTTCTTATATTATTAAGCCACTACCAAACAGTCATCTATAGCTTGATCGAATAAGTTGCATGTTATTTTTGAGAATTTGCCAACTTGTAGCCACAGATGCTGGAATTTCTTACATACAGAAGCTGTATATATAGCTGATTCATTATTTAGTATAAGTTACCGTTATGCAAGATCCTGTATCTCAACTTCTATCATCTGCTTCTTGGATCTACGAATGAAGTTTTGAATCACCACCACCCTACGAACCATTCGCCGATTCCGTATCAGACACAACTTGTTCGTTCATCGATCCACCCTTGCCGGTGCCACGAGTGTCTATTTGATCTTCTATGGTCATAGGGCTCCTAGTTATGAGTCCACTTGAAGGCTTGCAGCCAAGATTAGTACACGATGGCTCGTGAGTCAGGCTTCCCGGACTTTCAGAAGTCAGTCTAGGACCAGTCATAGGCGGAGGATAGACCGGTCTGGACTGGGGAGGATAAGCCGGTTCAGGCTGCGGAGGATATGATGGTTCTGGCTGGGGAGGATAGGCTGGTTCGGGCCATGGAGGATAAGTGGGTTCAGGCTGTGGTGGGTAGGCTGGTTCCGGCTGTGGTGGGTAGGCTGGTTCGGGCCACGGAGGATAGTTCGGTTCAGGTTGCGGAGGATAGGCTGGTTGACATCCTGCGCTAGCCTGGGGTGGATAGGCTGGTTGAGGTTGAGGATAGGATGGTTGGGGTTGAGGATAAGCTGGTTGAGGTTGAGGATAGGATGGTTGGGGTTGAGGATAAGCTGGTTGAGGNGGTTGAGGATAGGATGGTTGGGGTTGAGGATAAGCTGGTTGAGGTTGAGGATAGGATGGTTGGGGTTGAGGATAAGCTGGTTGAGGTTGAGGATAAGCTTGGCCACACCCACAAGAAAGACAACCATTTTGACAGTTTGGACCCGGGATCTGGGGCCCACAGGAAGGATGACCGCACGCCACTTGTTTGCCGCCGAAGCTCGTAGGTTCGTCGCCGGGAGATCCATCTGTAGACACAAAATCTGGCGACTTAGGAACGCTTGCAGTTGGTATTGATTCTTGACCGAGTCGTCTTTCTAATTCGTTGTTCTCGGTTAGCATGATGTCGTCGGAGATGAGTTTACGAGCTGAGCCCGAGCCATAACTTAGGGTCAGTATCAAGAACAAGAATCCTAGGGAGACACTGTTCGGTGAAGCCATATTTAATTTTCTATGCATTTGGATTTCGATATGCAAGATCGTGAACTTATATCGGGCAAACACATTGTTCGGGTGTCGAGAAAGAGATACGTGAACGACTCTAGATCGTATGACATGCGCTCGTGCCCGTTTTCGGTAGTTACATTTAAGTACTCTTCATGAATTTTGTATGTTTATTTGAAACCAAAAGAGCTCATGTTTACTGCATTGCAACACTTGAAATCACATACACAAGTACTCATCATGAGCCATTTTGTACTTGTATTTTTGGGAGGTTTCGTGAAATGTAACATACTTTGTCTTGATTTCTATTTTGGGTAAGCTACTTTCAAAATTTTTATTTTGGTACCTGAAAAATAAATTTTCAAACTTTTAAGTATTTAGATAACCGGTTTAAAAAATAATCGGTTACCATGCTGATGTGACAAGTGACTTGTAATACAACTAAATGTTCTTTTTGATAATGTAGCCAATTGATATGAATTTTTAATATAAAGTTAATTTTAGATTAAGGGGCCGTTTACCAAACGCTTATCCGGGTAAGCGTTTACCAAGTCACGTTACCTTACTGAATCAATATGGCAAGGACCAAGAATATTACCCGGTAAGAGCGAAGACAAAGATTGAGAGTCTTACCCGGTAAGTGACGGCAACTTACCCGGGTAAGTGTTGGTAATTGGTAAACAGGCCCTAAGAAATGACAGATCTCTTCGTCTACACACGTCCTCCTCAATTCAAATCTTAAGGGTCGTTTGTTTACCTCTTAATAGTTCCATTAAGAGGCAACATCTGAATCGTTAAGAGGTGAATCTTGTTTGGCAAAAAAAAAAAAAAGTTTGTCTCCTGATGGTTCTAAAATTCTCTGAATGATTTTGTATCCTAGGCCTCCCTTAACCATTCAGCGCCCTAATTTCATTATACACAAATATATTTCATTTTGCATTATATCATTAGAGCCTCTTAATTATTCTAACCACTTAATCATTCTGCACCAAATCATTCAGCAACTGCTAAACATCCCCCAAGAAGGAAACTATTCTTAGATCGAGAGACCCGAAGTAAAGAGGTGGTGAGATCTTGATGTTGACGAAGAAGATGAAGATTGATGGTGAAATTGATGATCTGGGTTTCGTTTCTTCAATCTCGACTTGTGTTAACAAACGATGAACATATTTGAATCCGGATAATATGAATGAGGAGTTGTTGAATATGAGTTCTTGTAGAACTTTTGAAGTTGGAAATACGAAGGAGGTTGGGGAAGATGAATAGAAGATGCAAAGATTATGTTTTAAAACTGAATTTGTAAAAAAAAAGTCCACATCATCAAAAAATAGTGACTTGTAGTCACTCGTCACATCAGCATGGTAACCGGTTTCTTTTAAACAAGTTATCCAAATACTTACTAGTTTGATAATTTATTTGTCAGGTACCAAAATAAAGGTTTTGAAAGTATGTTACCCAAAATAGGAATCAAGATAAAGTATGTTACATTTTCATGCAATTTCCCCTATATTTTTTTCATTATGTATTCAACTTTATATTTTTGTGATGCATTGTACTAGAGATGCACAAGACCCAAGCTAGTCCGGACTTTTTTAGGCTCGCGCCGGTCGGACTGGAAGTGGGCTCGATCAAGCTTTTTCAGGCTTGACCGAATATTTTCAAGCTTTTTTCAATACTAGACTCTTTCGGACTAGGCCTGGACTCGGGCTTTTTCAAGTTAGCCGTAAGCCAAGTTTCGGACTTGCGTTTTTTCGTGTATCTCTATAACGTACCATTTCCAATTTGTACCGATCAAAACGATCAATAGCCAAATACGTTCGTAAATAAACTTCATCAACGATTAATATTGGTGACTGATTTTGTCTACCAACTATAGTTAATATGATACATGGTTTAAGATAAAACTACAAAAGAACATTTGGCCAAGCGGTATATGAGTCCTTAGCCTTTGACCTAAGAGGTCAAAGGTTCAAACCTCACAAAAGGTGAGCAGAATATGTAAGTTTATTTGTTCTATTTACTGACAGATTTGAGCTTCCATGTTTAATGCCGCCATCTGAGAATGTCACTTCCATATACAAGAACGCCAGCTAAAAATTGTGAAAAGGTTATGTTGTTAATGAACTTCTCTCGTTTAATGTCATTGAGCAAAAGTCTTTAAAAATCTAGCAAGGGCCACTCGTGTCGCACGAGACATCTCTTTTACAGGGTACTCGATGATGGTATCACCACTACCACTACGTTTCAAGTATAATCAATTTCACGTAAAAAGAACCAGCCGTAAAAAACCGAAGACTATTCTCATGTGCTAACAGGCGAAAGGAGATGCAATGCTACAAAACGAGCACGGGTTCAATGGACCGAGCAGCATCGTGAAGCTTCTTCAATTGACAAGTTTTCGACGGACCTATTCACATAGGAAGATCAGGATCCAACCTTCTTTGAATAGCAGTCGCCGCCTGTAAATTCAAGAATAACAAACGCCAATCATTATTTCGACATGCAATAGGGTTTGAGCCTCTAAGGGTAGGATGTAAGCAGACATTGCCTCTACAAAACAGGTAAAAAAGAGGAGGTTTATATTAAAGACCTTGGCTTGCAAAACAAATATTAAAAGAAACAACTAAGGGGTTGTTTTCCTTTCTTAAAGGGTCTGTTTATTAGCAACTTAATGACACTCGCAGCTTATTCGGTCAGCTATACATGATTGTTTGGTAGTGGCTTCATGATATAGAAAGTGGACTATTCAATGAGCTTCTTGGGTAGAATATTATGCAGAAAGCCAAGTTTTTTCCAACTCTGTCCCTCCCAATTAAAAAACACGTTCTTTTCACTTATGCAGAAACCCTCCCAAACAAAAACCTTCCCAATCTCTAGAGCCAGATTAATCCACACAGACAACTTTATCCATACATGATTTAATAAAAAACCAATCAAACAACCCTTACATAAATTTGTCTGTCTGAGGGAGGCAAAAAGGGAGGGTTGGATTATGTTTTAGGGCACTTCCACACTTGTGGTATTAATTTGTTTGAGATGGCTTAACGGGGATAAGTGAGGGGTCTTGGCTTGTTCCATATACTGATTTTGGCTTAATGGCTTAATGATTAAGCCGTAAGAAACACTCTTTCTATGGCTGAGTGAAAAAGTAGCCCAGACACAGTATATGCAAAGAATTCCAAACTGGGAATCTTCACCCTATGTAAAGTGTGTTACATTTGGATGCCTTTTACTAAATTTTAAACTGGAAATATTTTTGATACTCACCTCGATGTTGCCAATTTTGAATAAGTAATTCATCTCTTCTCTCAGTTGAGCTTGTTCTTTCATTGCTTGTGCCTAAGAATCGAGAGGATGTAGATAAAAATAAGTCCCAATTTCATATTAGGAAAACCAAAATAGAATAAGCCGACATAAAGGAACATATGTACCATTCCGCTTTGCATAGAGCGCTTCAGTGCTTCTACCTCTGCTTCTTTCTGTTTCTCACGCTCTTGCTGCAATTCTAGCCTGAAAACAGAACATAAACGTGTCGAGAAGATATCGACTTGTTAACGTGACGATGAATCTGAAGCACATGTTTACGCAACAAACAGAATCAACTCTTATGTATTGAACCCTTGTTCATTAGTCAAAATACTCCTCCGTCCCAAAATAATGGCCTATTTGTTGCAACTTAATGAGCTTAATGGGGCTCACAGCTTATTCGGTCAGCAATACATGACCATTTGGTAGTGGCTTAATTATATAGAAAGTCATGAAGTTTAAAGGGGAGAGCTTTATGCAGAAAGCCAAGTTTGTCCAAACCTGCCTCTCCCAATTAAAAACATGCTCTTTACATCTATGAAAAAGCCTCCCGATCTATACAGACAAATTAATCCAAGCAAACAGCTTTATCCATACACGACTTAATGGCAAACCAACCAAACAGCCTGAAGTGTCCAGATTTCTTATTTAGTTTGTCCCAAAATAGGCAAGTGTTTCCTTTCCAATTCTACCCTTTTAATTATGAGATGGAGACATTCATTACTCGTTCTATCATTAAGGGTAAAATTGTCATTTAATTAACTGTAAACTGTAATAGTTACACATTTCTAAAACCATGTGCCTTTTTCGTTGAGGACATTTATTTATAGACGGAGGGAGTGTTATCTAAGCAACAAAACTAAGGTCACTAGGTTCCATAATGACGAGCAAAGCAAAGAATCAGAGACACATTTAAACATACCGGCGTTGCTCTTCATCGTCAAACACCACACGTTCTGTTTTTGCAGCTTTCATGGAGCCTTTTTTCATGGCCTTCTCGATTTTCCTTCGGTGATAAGCATCAAGGCTATAATATCTGCAGCCGTTAGATATAAACTTTATAACCTTCAACACGGTTGATCTCGGACAGGCAATGATGAATAAGGGAACATTTTTCAGAGGTAGGAACATCAAATTATAGACGACAAAAAGAAATCATAGAAAATGGCCATCCAGGGAAAAATAGCTCGAGTACTCAGACTTGAAGTGGGTTCAAAAGGTCAACTTTATGGGGGTTTTACTATTGATTTCCATATATCGTGTATGACATTAGCTCAAAAAATTCGTTAACCCTTAAAATGCTGAAAACCAAACTTCAGAACCTGAAGGCAGCATATCCAGAATGGCAACCATATATGCACAAACATTGAGAACAGATTTAACGGAAAAGAAGGCAAAAGTTGTGAATCTTTGACTTACTTTTTAGAAGGAAATGTAGCTGTGTTATGGTCCTCCATGAACCTGTACAGATACTGAGGTCAGATAGTCTGATGCATTTAGTAGCCTTGATAAAGATGAATAGAAAAGGTAAAGATTTTTTTTGGATTTCCATGAATTACGCCAGCATATTTTCGTTTAAAAGGTGGGTAATACCAATAATAAGTGTAAAACATACTGTTTGAACATCTGCTTCTCTTCCCAGTTGGGCAGACTTTCAAGGTTCACCTGTAAAATGAAGATTAAAGAACATCGTCTAAAATTAGCATGTGTGAAATCATTTAGCAAAGGATTCAAACTCTTAATAAGAAAGTGTGCCAAGTGAATACCTGTTTCACTTCTGCAAGCCATGCAGTGAACTCGGGCCGCTTGTTCCTACAAACAAATATAATATCACGGAAAGAAACCAAAGAACTAAAGGAGTTGCAGAAAAAGTTACACCATCATGTATATATTCAAGTTATTGACCCTTTTATATTTGTCTTATATGTATCCGACTACCCATTGTCCAGCTTAAACATAAAACTAATCTCCTGTCCACAGTCAATTGCAAGAATGGGTAATTATATCAGATACAGGACGTTAAAATATCTGACCTAAATACAATGAGATATGCACAGTGCAACCATGGTTTTGAAAAGCGGATGAGGCACGGAGCCTCTCAAGGTTTAATGGCACGTATGCCTTGGTTGACTGAGGCAGTGAGGCCATGAGGAGGCGTGAGCCTCGGTTCACAACTGCTATTTTAATTTGATAAAAGACGAACTCTAAATTTATGTATTCCCAAGTCAAAACACACACTCTCTCAACAGACCTCCCTCTCTCGTGCGATTGAATTGATGTCCTCCCTTCTCTCAGCAATCAAATCGACCTCCCTACTCACGCTTTTTTATACATAAGTTCAAGATATGTTGTTACTATTGAAAAAAAAGGCAACTTGTGCTTAAAAAGAAATATCATTTGAATATAAAGAAATCTTGGATTTGGACAAGCCTAAAAGGAAGTACAATTTAACTGAAAAGGAAGTACAATTTAACTGAAAAGGAAGCCTGGGAACGGAACAGAAACCAGGAGTAACCATATAAAGATAAAGTGCTTTACTAGTAACCTACATTCACTTTTCTAATTGGTATACCACTAAATTATATCAAAATTTCAGTGAGATCACTTGATCCCACAAGGCACGTTGTGGGTCCACCACAAAATTTTGGACAGGATACACTTTGATGTGTTTCAAAGCTCTGTATTATCCTCAAGACCTCGACAGCTAAGCCCATTGTTGACCGATAGTCATTATATTTCATGAAGGATTGCTGAGTATGTAAAGTACAGACTTGAAGTAAGAGAAATGTCACAATTTCAAAAAAAGATCATTTGAATTTGGTTTTAGAGAAGAGACAAGTAGCGTACATATTGCCAAAGAAACACGGAAAAAGAAAGTTAGATAATCTGACAATAAAAAATGTTGATATGTTAACAGTATTAAACTCAAAACGAGGGTTGAAGGCTTAAATTCTTCCACGTCAATTCTACTGCTGAATGAAAGAGAAATTACCAAAAGAGAATCAGAGTGAAAAAGGGATTAATTTGAAAAATTACCATACGCCCTCCATAGCAGTTGCGACATAGGATAGGAGGTTATGCCACGTACATAGTTATGCCACATGAGAGCGAGAAGTTAGCAGGACAGGTGACAACTCAAGAATAATCTTAGAATTCATTGCCATCAATCCAGGAAGTCAGAAACAGTGGCAGATCATGAAAGCATGGGCTGGGGCTTTGGAATCTTGAAAGTATAAATAGAACTATGGAGGTTGGAAACTGAAAACTCTGTAAACCCTACCAAAATACCAAAGAGCAGGTGGTTGCCCCTCCTTTGCAAAGTTGTTTACAGTTCTGATTATTTCAGGAGTGGCCTTTAGAATTAGGCTTCTGGGACACATTTTCATTATTTCCTTGTATTCATTGTTCCGCTGTTTACCACTATCATGGCCAGAATATTCAATAGGATGTTTAGAAGCAAAGGCTGATAATGAAGGAAAATGTTATTATGCTAATCCCGATATTGCTTTCCAATATTAAACACTTAATCTCTCTCTTCTTCTAAAAGCTTAATATCCAGTACTAGGTGCACATTGTTCAGAATTCAGAAGGACATTTCACTCCTCAAGAGATTAAGATCAAAGTAATAGTGACATGAAGACTAAAAAACAATTTAAGGTGGCATAGTCCACAGAGAAACCACCCCAAAGCCAAGTCACTATGGGATCTCCTACTACAGGTATGGCGCTAGCTAAACTCACTCTCCTGGGGCAGCAGAGGAAGGCAAGATTTATTAGGAGAATTAAAAGGAAGAGACCCTAAGCTAATACCTGGCTAATAGTAAGTTTTTCAGACAGGAAAAACTCAACAATATGCATCAACATCCTCCTCTAAAAGAAAGAACTTGGCTTTTAATAACATATTAAGATTTACCAGATTATTGAAAAAAAAACAGAGCATAACCACAGCTTATATGAAGACATGGTAATTTTCCAAACTAGTATTCAAACACCAAATCCAATAGAGCTTGAAGCAAGACTGGTGAAACACCAACAAACAAGCATCTGACAGGGAAAATTTGAAGATATTGGGGTCCATAGTTTACACTTCACCTGGACTTTCAGTTTAGTTTTCAAATCTAACAGAATACAGTAATACCTACCCTAGACTTTAAAATGGTCTTGGTTCCTGTAGTACAAACTAGAACCATACATTCTTATTCATGCATAGTTGGATTTTCTTCTAACAGCTATTCACTAACCAATTCATCCAATTTAAACCTCACCTGAAGCTGAAATGTGTACACCATGAGCAAACCCAGCTATACGACTATAACACTATCATTATCTTTTTCATTGATATCTTAATGCTTTGTCTTGTTACTGATTGTAGCCACCCTAAGTAACTAATCAGATATCATACCATATGTATGCACGTCCATGTCTGCAGTACTCTCTGAAATGGAGACCAAGACCATCACACCTGAAAACCTAGTCATATAATGCCTATCTGAATAGAAATGGGATCCTTTTTTTGTGTCTTCTAGGTTAAACACGTCTTACAGTTTCCCATTTATACCTACTCACTGTGAAACCCATCATCCCCTTTTTTGGCACTGAATCTCTCCGCCTTCAAAAACCCTCTTTTGGAATAGCAGGTTTACTATTACCTTACCAGATAGAATGCTGAAAATGAACACAATGGCAAGTAAACAAGAATCAAAGAAAATAAACTAAACACTTACCACATATCAGTTTCTCTAATAATCCCATACTTCCCCCAAGAGTCTGTAACAGCTCCCTTTTTCACCTTTTCTTTCTTCTTATCCTTCTTCTTCTTCTTCTTCTTCTTCTTTAACTTATCTTCCTCCCTCTCTTTCCTTCTCCTCTTCTTCTCTTTCTCTCTTCTCCTTCTCTTTTCTTTCTCCTCCCTTCTCTTCCTCTCCTTCCTCTTCCTCCGCCGTCTCTCCTCCTCACTCTCGCTTTCATGCTCTGAAGAATATTCCGAACTCCCCGTCTCCGATTCCGACTCCGACTCAGTATCGGAATCCGAGCTATCGTCGTCGCTGTAATCCCTTCGTGATTTCGTCCTAGACCGTCGGCTTCTCTTCTTCCTGCTGCTCCGGCTACCACTGCTTTTGCTTCCATGGTCGGATCCTGACGAGAGATCGGATTCGGTATCGGGTAAATCTTCCGACTTCCTCTTGGATTTATGATGATGATGAGGTCCTCTTTTAGATGAAGCTCCTTTCAGAACTCTATCATCGTCCGAGGAATCGCCTCGGTCCTTCGCCATTGCCGAATTTCTGAGACGAGGGTTTTGATGTGTTGCGGGAAAGAAAGGAAACAGAAAATCCCCCAAAAACCTAAAAACAATAAATTGTTGATCATTTTAAAAATTCCAACATCCTTTTTATGGAAATTAATAGAAATTGATTCTCATCAAATTCGATCTCTTAACGCAACTTGAAAATTCATGCAAAACACAAACATTGTGATGACTCTGCTTCTTTTTACTTTCATAATATTTAGTTGTGAAGTTTCAAGTGTAAAAATTGTCTTATGAAAACAGTTTTGTCTCACGTGAACCTCAACCCTCGATCTCTTAGTTAGGGTTGTACACAAAATCGTCACCGTGGTTGACCTATCCAACCTAACTCATAAATAACCCAATTAAACCTAACCACTCAAACCGTCAACCTGTTGGATCATTAATTAAAAGGATTGAAATTAGATTAGGCCTAACTCTAACCTGCCGTTCAAGGACGGACTCATAATTTTTTCAAACGGTGACATCATTTGACTATAAAAATAAACATATGGATTTTTTTTCCAAATGGTGGCACCATTTAACTAAGAAAATGACACTAACAGGATTTGAACTTGGGTCTGAGGTGGAATAAAAGTCTTGCAAGTCAACTATACCAAATAAAACTTGTTCTCATTGTAGTTTCAAAATACATAGTACACAACAAATTAATACGGTTGCATCTTTCACGAACTTAATTTTTTTTACCTTTTGACGGATGAATAATACGGTGACATGTGCCACCGTATGCTCCATACCAGGTCCGTCCCTGCCGCCACTAGTATATAACTTTATCTATATGCTTATATAATATAATAATTAAAAAAAAATACCAGTTTATTTAGACAAAAAATTAATAGTTTATATATATATATATATATATATATAGGCAGATTCAAATGAAAACCATGTTATTCTAAAAAACCGTGTAAACCAAAATCAACCAATAGGAAAATTCCATTCTTTTTTAATTAAATTTAATTAATAAGGTCATTTTGGTCATTTTCATTATTTTTTTCATAAATAAAGAAGTTATTAAGGAATATTAAATAAGAAAATTTAATAATATAAATTATATAAATGGAATGATTTAAAGATTTTAATATTTTATAATATTAAAAATTGATTTATTTATTTTTATTCAATGAAGCTGGAAACATTCATGAATATTTTATCTTGTTATGTACAGAATGAATGATTTGAGGTTCATTGTATCAAAAATTACCGGTTATGAACCTGTTTCATATGAAAAGGTTTTAAAATGAAAAGTTTCATATTACCATAGCATAATATATTAATGTTCATATGAAAAGGTTTCATTACGAAGAAACGGTTGCATATTATATTAAATGCATAATGAAAAGGTTTCATAATGATGAAACATGTTCATAATGAAACTGTTTCATAATGAAAAGGTTCATATGGGGCAAATTTCATGAAACTGTTTCATAATGAAAAGGTTCATATGGGGCAAATTTCATGAAACTGTTTCATAATAAAAAAGTTCATAATGATGAAGCATGTTCATGATCTAATACTCTAGGCATATTGTCCAAATTAATACTCTAGGCATATTATCCATTTTAATGAAAAGGTTTCAAGAAACTGTTTCATAATGAAAAGGTTCATAATGATGAATCATGTTCATATGAGTGGAATAAGTAAAATGAACTATCGATGCAACAGTTTCATCAAAAGTTTCAAAACAGTTGAAAAATTGAAACAATATAATCTCTCTATTTCCTAATGAAAATATTGTAATGAATAGTTTCATAAACAACGGTCATGAAACTGTTTCAATGTGAAAATGTTTCATTGTAAAATGGTTTATTTGCTCCGTCTATGCATATTATACGTGTTAATGAAATAGGTACTTTGTGATTGAAGTTTCATGGTTATCCTTGTTGCTTTGTGATTGAATGTACATCTAGGTTCATGGTGATCCATGTTGCTTTGTGATTGAAGTTGATCCGTTTATTTGGTAGGATGAAAATGAAACTGGTGCGTAATGTATTGTGTTCTTTTATGAAATAAATATATGATGAAACGGGTGCATCTTATATTTTGTTCTTTATGGAATTAATATTAATGTGAAAATGTTTCATTATAAAATGGTTCATTGATGTTATATTAATGTTAACTTTTGTTTATGTAATTAATGTTATATTGATGTTAACTTTTGTTTATGTAATTAATGTTATATTGATGTTAACTTTTGTTTATGGAATTAATGTTATATTGATGTTAACTTTTGTTTACCAATTTGCCCTTATCATTGAAATAAAATAATTTTTTAATATTTTTTATTTTTTAATTTCCTAAAATAAAGTAAACTAATTATAGCCATTGATCAAGAAAATGGACGAATGAGATCGGTTTACACAAATGGGGCAAGTTTTTATTTGAACGCTCCTCTCTCTCTCTCTCTCTCTCTCTATATATATATATATATATATATAAATTGAGTTGTTTGTGGTAACTGTGAGAACCAATATTAACCACAAATCAATAGATAAATTAGGAATTTTATAAATTTGGTAATTTTAAATTAAAATCTTAATGCAAAGATATTTTTGGTATTTTAAAACTCTCATCTCTTCTCTCTCCGGCCACCGTTCTCCGTCCTCCGGCCATCGTCCTTCGGTGATACCACTATGATACCACTGTGATACCTAAAAATATTGACTTTGTTAAACAATAGATACATTGTGATATCTAATCATATATAAGATGCATAGTGATACCACTGTGTTACATCTTCGATCTACCATACAAACGACATCAATGTGATACCCAAGCACATATATGATGCATTGTGATACCATTGTAGTATCACTGGAGGAAGGTGGTCGGCGGACGGTGGCCGGAGAGAGAAGATAGGAGGGAGGAAAGTTTTAAAATACCAAAAATATCCTTGCATTAATATTTTAATTCAAAATTGCCAAAATTATAAATTTTCTAATTTATCTATTGATTTGTGGTTAATATTGGTTCTCACAGTTACCACAAACTAATTAGTTTTCATTTGATTAGGCCCCTATATATATATATATATATATATATATATATATATATATATATGCTTAATCAAATGAGAACTAATTAGTTTGTGGTAACTGTGAGATCCAATCTATTATATATATACTACTAGTATGTATATATATATGGGATCCTGGATTAAACCCCCCGACCTGTTTTATATTTGGGCATAGACAACCTACCCCTTTGCCAATTGAGCTAAAAGCCAAGACCATATTATTATAATGTTAAAATGATACTCGCATGATACAGTACAATATCTCTCTTTCTTCGTCATTCTTGAGCTTATTTTATAAAATATTATGTAAAACACACAATCAACGTGTATATACACATATACATTTATATAAGTTTTAGTATACACACACGTACAAGTGTATACATACGTATTTTTATAACAAGCCCCTAAAAAATAAATATACATCCTCTAAAACCCGTAATTGGTGATTTTGATTTGATCTCGAAATAGAACAGTACAACTTTTATACGACTAAGAAACATTTAAAACTGATATTGTACGTCATTTTTCGGTACCAAATTACCAATCTATCCAATAAAATCATGTACATACCAACATATTTTTATATGTTACATCTTAATAATTGAAGTGGCAAAAAGAAACTAGTTAAAAAATACGAGTATTTTATCATTTTACAAGTATAAACTGAGACGTGGTTTTGACGAAGTCGAGCCTCATATTAAAACATAGACACTACTGCAAGGATTCATCGAACACCATGAAGGTCTAACAATCACCAACAACAGTAGATTTATTACCACAAGAGTGGTGACCGATTGGTTTGACCATGAACTCCAAAGTCAAAAGTGTGGAGATCCCAAGTTCGAATCCAAGAAGAAACAAAAATTCTCTTGTGGTCACGGAGGTTCAAATGCGGGGACTCTGGGCTACCCGCGAAGCGGGTGGTCACCATAAGATTAGTCGGTTCGTATATCGGGTTGGATATCCAGGTTAATAAAAAAACAACAGATTTATGATTTTTGCCGAGTGAGTACACTCTTAGGTGGATCAAAGCCGCAAAGTTACTCGGTGTGTTTTTAGCCGAATCCCACTGTTTCAAATGATTTTTTAAGTTGTGGTTAATTTCAAATGACTTTTTCCCGGGGGTTTTTTTTTTTTTTTTTGATTAACCTGGACATCCAACCTATTATGCGAGCCGACTAATCTCATGGCGACCACCTGCTTTAGAGAGAGCCCGAAGTCACCGCATTTGAACCTCCGTGGCCACAAAGGGATTTTTATTTCTCCTTGGATTTGAACCTCCGTGGCCACAAAGAAATTTTTATTTCTCCTTGGAGTTGAACCTAGAACCTCCTGGTACTTTTAACCTTTGGAGTCAAGTTCAAACCAATCAGGCACCACCCTTGAGTTGACTTTTTCCGGTTTTTTGGTTGACTTTGAGAGACTTTTTCGATTTTTGGTTGATTACAAGAAGGGTTTTTTCAGTTTTTTGGTTGATGCTGATTGTATTTTCTAATATCCCAAAACATCCCTCAAAGTTTAGCATGTGTACATTTCATACCCAAAAAAATTCCAGCAGCGAGTGCCATCACTCCACTGGGGCCTTCATAAGTCCGCTCGGTCGTCAGTTAAAGTCTCCTCATAGCCACCAGGACTGTTATCTTCAAGATCCATGACATTGACTTAGACACCCACGATTTTTTTCTCATACAGACATAACATAATCATATAACTGCTTTTTGAAAGGGTGTACTAAGCTATGCCCAGATTAATCCCAGCAAATTGCGATCATAAGATAAACTCTGTGTAAACATTTTATCAAACAATAATTTCACTTTATCAAGATTTTATAAAGATGAAGCATCAAAATCAAATAAGAATGATTACAACAGAATAAGAAAGAATTACAATATCATCACATCCACATTATGTCAATGAATATAAAATTCTTCACCCAAAACTCAGAACAACAGAAGACACAACATGAAACAACAGAAGAAAAATATGGTTAACCTGTTAAGTGATTTCTCCACCTGCATTACTTGCCTTCTCACCCTCGGACTACCCGTGCCTGGAACAAGATAGGGGTTCTGGTACGATCTATAAGGATACGCAGCAAAGAAGCCCGAATCAGAACTCCGAAAGATCATAGCACAGACCATTTCTCCAACCATTCCCACAAACGGGTTTGAAAAGCCGGTTGGTGTCATGGCCATGGGTCCACCTAGGTTAGATGGTCCGAAGGCATAGCTTCCAAATGGGTGCGGGTGGTTCATGATCTGGGGTTGAGGTTGAGTCTGAGGCTGAAAAGGACCAGGATGGAACGGCTGATTCAGATGCAAAATCGAGCCACCTGGAGCTGATGGTCTGCTGGGAATGACTAGTTCTGATTGGTGGGTCGTTCTCCATTCGGGGTTTGATCTGGATTCGGATTCGGGATCAGATGATGGCAGATTGCCACGGCCATAGAGCGGAATTAGGGATGAGTTGGAGATGGGGGATTTACAAACAGGGCATTTCGGGTGTTTATCGGATTCAAGAGAGGCGTTTTGGACATGAAGCCATTTGTAAATGCAAGGCCAGCAGTAGAGGTGGCCACATAGGGTAACCACAGGGTCTCTTGCTGAATCCAAACAGATGTTGCACTCACAAAATCCTGTCGAATTTTCAGAATCTGATTTCATGTTCTTGTTTAGTGATGCGTCTCCTGAAGAATCGAACGGTGGTGCATGTTCTTCCAAATTCTGTTGGAAAGGCATTAGCACTGTAGAACTACAACTTGTTAGAATACATATATGTTATATAAAGAGTCGGATTCAAACGAGAACAATGACCAAATAAGAGAACAACCAAATCACATGTGATTTTACTAACTCGTGTAAAATCACATGTGATTACGCGCAACCTAGGTTGCGGGCCAAGTTGCACACGTGATTTTACTAACTCATGTGTAAAATCACATGTGATTACGCGCAACCTAGGTTGCTGGCCAAGTTGCACACGCCCTTGAGTTGACCATGTTTCAGAATCGCATGTGATTTCAGTGCAAAATCACATGTGATTTGGCCAGTTCTCGTGTTCCTTTATTTGGCCTATATTCTTGTTTAATCCTCCCTCTATAAATAAATATATATATATATATAGAGAGAGAGAGAGAGAGAGAAAATGTGTGTGTAGAGTAATAATGTGTAGCAACTTGTCCTATCTCCCTAATTTTTGTTCACCTATTTTGGTTTGGTTTGTTTGCTAAGCAAGATAGGACAAAACAAAAACATGTTCCATATTTGGTGCAACGATAGACCGGACCCTCTATAGACATATGTATATATATATATATAGAGAGAGAGAGAGAGAATAAAGTAATAACAGGTAGCAACTTGATGTCCTATCTCTCTGATCTTTGTTCCACCTATTTTGGTCTCTTTGGTATGTGAGATAAGACAAAACAAAAACATATTCCATGTTTGGTGCAATGATAGACTAAGTAGGACAAAAATGCAGATCGGAATTAAAATACCCATGGCAAATTACAACCCTAAAACCTTCCACAATTCTTTCATCCACCTACCGCACCCTCACAGCAAATCACCATACTAGTGATTTGGTATATTATATAATTTGATCAAGAAACAACAGAGTTCTACTTATTTTATTGTAAAAAGACAAGGGATTAAGCCATTTAACCGACACAATGAACTGTCCGTCATCCGGGAGAAGATACATATGCATCACGTTGGACAAAGTCACCAAAACGCAAGAAACAATGGAGCTTTACTTATTTTTAATTTAAAGGCATGTGACTAAGCCATCCCATACAAACAAGAAAACACGGAAGTATCGTCATGCCAAAACGTACTGAAATTATTTGTATTGTATAGGACAAACATAAAGGTCCAAAACCCACAAATTCAAAGAGAACATCAAATAGTACCCCCACCACCGTTCCGCATCCTACTCTACAAATTTCTCAAGATGAAGAATCCAACAAATAACATATCTTTCTTAACCATGGGTGTCCAGGCCAGTTTGCATGCACCTCGAGTAATCCCATGGGGCCTTGAAGATAACTGCCAGAAAAACCCAGTGGCCTTAAGAAGACTAGAACTCGCGAGCTATGGGGGAGTAGCCAAGGTCTATCATTTATTTGTCGGTTGAGCTAGCCCTCAAGGTTAATAAATAACATCTTATCATATCAAACGAGAGAATGTTTCCCAACGCATGCTCAAGTGTCAAGTATGAGTTTCCAAGGCAAAAAATGGATATCAAACACTTTTCTTGCCACAACCTCAAATTCCACATATGAGTTTCCACTCTTTCAAATGGGCAACAAAGACAAGAAGCATGTCATGGACCGTCGGTTTGACAATACTTAATTTAGTCTGGTTTATAGCTGGGAGGGGCATGAGAACCAACTATTCATAATGCATGATAAATATTCATGATGAATATCATGAATACGAATGATATATTCATGATGAATAATATCCATGTATGTTTATGTACGTTCATCAATAATATTTGGTTTTCATGGTTCTGAAAATATATATGGTTCCCAAATCAACTTTCTCCTAACAGTAGATGTTTGCTAAAGGAATCACCAAGGAAAGAGATAGGGTTCAAGAGCAAGAGCACTCGGTATACAAACTAACAATAAAACTTGTCTCTGGCCGTGAAAACTAAGAAAATCCAGAGTTCACATGTTGAATTCTATTAGATCCTGATAATAAGTAGGTTTAACGTGTAAAAAGACTGTACTTCGAGATCGTCAAGGAAGCTACTATCAAGACTCTACATCTAAGGCTTTTTTATGAAACTTCAACTAATTCAAACATAAACAAGAATTCAGCTGTTTAAGCTTTCAATTACACCTATCAACCACCATTACCATATAATGCCAAGTCAAAATTTGCAATATAGAAAACCAATTTTAATGCATTAAGTGTTTAAAAAGGCTCGCCACAGCAACCGTCGTGGCGCCCCGTGGCTCAAGGCTCATGTCTATCGCCACGTTAAGCTTGTGGCGCGCCATGGCCAATGCGTGTTTTTGGCATACGATATTTGATCATTTCTTTACCTTTGTAGTGGCTTACTCTTTAGTTTTAAGTATATAACCTAAATTATATTGTTTAATATCAGTGACTTATTAAGTAATAGTGGAAAACATACGAGTATATATATAATTATAAACATGGCATGGTTTCTGAGGTCAAGCCTGCCATGCCATACCATTTAGAACCTCCAATACGTTATAGCTTTGAATCATACCCACAATGCGATTGTCTGATTAGTTCATAAACATTCATCAAACTGTTTGGGAATTTCAAGTCATGGGTAATTGATTTCAAGTTCTTCTGAGAAACTAACATCATGAATCACCGAGTACGCATGAACTAAATTCGATTTATTCTTAGGAGAAAGCAAATGAATATGTACTAAATGCGATAAACACATTCACATAGAACAAACCCTAAAAATCAGAATTCTTTTTAGGCGACACTGAATCAAATTAGAAACATTTCGTTTGATCTCTACACAATAATAAACCAACAAAAGATCATGTAAACCAAACCCGATTCCAGTTCCGTTCATCCTAATTTCAGATAAACCTAAAATAGTAATAAAAAAAAAAACTGATCCAATACCTTCAAACATTGATCTCAGTTTACAAATACGAACAATATGAAGCCACAATCGTTAGAGAAAACAAACAGAATCTAAGGTTGGAGGCATAATTTTATAAACAATAAGATCACAAGCCAACATTCATGAACGACGAAAGATTAATAAGATGAAGACGAACCTGGAATTGTTTTGAAATGAATCGATTCAGGAGTTGAAGATACGATTGAAGAGGAAATTGGGTGAGGAATGGATGTGAAGTGGAAGGTGGGATGATAAAAGAGGAAGTTTAGGTGTAAAGTTTATGGTCCAATCTCAATGGGCAGTGCCTCTTGTTTTCAACAGGATCCATTTCCGGCGATTTAATCCAAAAAAATATTAATTTCAGTGTTTAAGATTGCTTATAAAAATAATTTATTGACTTATTTTGATATGACATAGGTAATAAATATTTTTGAGTCTTTAGATAAATAATTTATATTTGTATCAAATCCGTAATAAGGAGTTTTGAATAAGCTAAGGGGGTGTTTGGGATTGTTTATATGAAACAACTTATGCTTTTCTACAAAATCACTTATCAACTTATTATAAGTCAGAAAAGTTTAACTTTTTCAAAAAAAAATTATTATCGGTTTGACACCGGTATAAGTTGTTTATCCAAACACTCAAAAGTGTTTATTACCAGTGCCACATCGGAATAAGTCAACAAGTTGTTTTTATAAACAATCCCAAACACCCTTTAAATCACTCTAACTTATAATAAATTGATAAGAAATTTTGTAGGAAAGCTAAGTTGTTTCAAATAAGCTATCCCAAACACCCCCTTAGATCATCCCTAACAATGGCTTTTTTAGAACTGTGATTTTTGTTTTAATAGATTTTTTAAAATCAAGAAAGTACAAAAAAGAGGATAAAATTTTCCAAATTTGGAGGGTGTTTGGTTCAGATATGGGACTGAAAATGAGAATGAATTTTCATTCCCCTAGTTTAATCTGAAATGAAAATTTGGGTTCCTAAGGGAATCAAATTTTTTTTCTTCTGTTTATGTAAGATATTTTAAATTAAATACCACATTCGATCCAAAATGGCTCATGTTTAACAAAATTACAACATGTTTCCAAAATTTTGCTTTATAGAGTATCAAATATTCATATGTTAACAAAATTACAACATTGTACGTAATCGTTTAATTAGACGTTTTTCGGCTCTCCATGTTTTTCATCTAAAAATAATAATAAAACAAGTTAAGAAAAATGTATATAAGATGAAATGTCAAAAATACTATTTCTAAATTTAGAAAGATACTAAATCTAATTCTTTTATTAATAATGTAATTAATAATAAATATACGATATATATTTGATATACGAGGACGTGGCGGGGGGGCGGGGATCATGTTACCCGGCCTGGCCCCATTCCAGTCCCAGATTTTGTGGGGAATCTCGTCCCCGTTGGGGTAATAATTAATATGATTGAAAATAAAATAAACTGTTTAATTTTATTTATATTATATTATAAAGTATTTGATAAAAAATTTAAAAACTACTTTTTATACATGAAATATTGTTTATTGATGTATGTTACTTAAAAGTCAAGATTACAAGTAAAATTTGTATTAGTACAACTTAATTAAGTTTCATGTTTAAATTTATGCAACTGACTATAGATAAATATAATCAAATAGAAGAAAAATATTTCATTTTAAATATAAAAAATATAAAATATAATTAGGATAATCATTGAGTTCTAACAGAATATCTAGGTATCTTTATAAAAACTATATTATTAAATCAAAAATAAATTACCTAGTCATTAAACATAAATTTAATTATAATTAAAAGTGAAATTAAATAAATTACACAAAAACAAGAACTTTTAAATAGTTTATTTGATACTTAAATCGATATTTTTTAAAAGAAAATATGATATATTAAAATTTATATTTTATTTAAAAATAAAAACATTATCGCTTTCTCAAAACCACATAAAACCGTATTATAATATCGACAGAATAAAACGAAACATTAAAATCAAAATGTATCTCGCAATATTATGTCGATACCTTTAAAATCTATACTATATTATAAAACATTTGACAAAAACTCTTAAAAATAATTTTTTATGTATAAAGTATTGTTTATTGATGCATATTACTTAAAATTCAAGATTACAAGTATAATGTGCACACATCTTATTAAAGTTTCATGTTTGAATTCATATAATTAACCGCAGTTAAACATAATCAAATACATGATTAATATCATTGAATTAAGTGAGTCATTGGCCTCTTAAGAGGTCAACAAGGGTTTAAACCTCACCAAATATGAAGAGGGGGTGTGAGTTTTTTTTTTTTTTTTTTGTCGTAATAAATATTATATACTTCAAAAAAAATGATTTATCAATTCAACTACTTTTCATAACTTTTTCCAAAAGTAGTTGGTTTTTACATATATGATGTGCTAATTTGTGTAAAGACTGGTTTATAGAAGAAAAAAATATGTAAAAAAAATCATTTATCTAAAAATCAAGTTTATACAATCGCATAAGATATTTGCTCAAACTTTAGTTAAAATAAGAATTCAAATAAAAAATGGCTAAAAAACAAAAGTTGGTTGAAAAAATTGATTATTTTAATTGATTTAATTGGGTATTTGACTTTGAGATGGTAAAAAACATGATAAACATTTCAAATGGTTTTATAGAACATGTAAAGGGTATTTTGACTTTTGGCATCCAAGAAAGAGAAAAAAAATGTCATTTGACTTTGGAGCCCGAACTATAATCACGGAATTTATCAAGATTTCAGTTTTACATTTTCTAGATATGATTGCTTATTTGAAACAACTTATATTTTTTTTGTTAAAGTGTTATTATAAGTAAGAATGATTTAACTTCTTCAAAAACTTCTTATTATCGGTTTGACACCGGTATAAGCTGTTTATCGAAACACTCAAAAGTGCTTATTACCGATGTTACACCGGAATAAATCAATAAGTTGTTTTTATAAACAATCCCAAACACCCCTAACCTTCGTTCTCTTTTCATAAGGTTATTTTTAGAGAGAGATTAAAAAAAATTCCACATATTTAACATTATACTAGAGACAAGGTCTAACACCATCTAAGAACATAATACACTCTCTTGCCTTTCATTCTTGGGTACTATGCTATAAGTTAAACACATACCATAAAATAGTCAAATCCCTCTATCTCTATATATATGTGTGTGTGGAGTTTCAAACACAAAACTATGAAAATCTTACAAATCATATAAACCAATCTTAACCGTCAACATAGCCTGCTAAATATTTGGGGGTGTTTCATAATTTGAAACAATGATCACAATAAATGAACCTTGATCATCTTCCAAAAATATCTCAATTGTTTCCTAAGGCTAAGGATCATGTGAGATGGAGAGTTATGATAAAAAGCATAAAAAGAATCTCCACCTTTAATCTCAAACCCACCCATGAATCCCGCTTGATATGGGTATTGATCTGGTGCATCTCATCTTAATGTGCATCCAAGGGTGGAGATCCCTTCTTACGCTTCTTACTTTAACCCTCATTTTCACTAGAACCCAACCCTGTTTCCTAATATAATAAGATTTATATAGTTTCTAACAATTATATGGTTTGTATTTGAAACATTCTCTATGAACCTATCATTTTTCTACGAAGGATCTCAAACATGTATATATAGTAACCTTAAATAAAAGCTCTCAACATATATATATATATATATATATATATATATAGGGCCAAGATCAAATGATAACCAATCATTTTGTGTTAACTTTGTTCACCTATCTCAACCAATCAAATTCCTTCATTGTTGTAGGTTGATGTATTGTCCAATCTTTACTTCCAAGGGTAGTTTAGTCATTTGGTTATCTATGTAACCCCCAAACAATTAATGGGGGGTTACAAAAAAGCATATCCCAAGAAATAATCATTTATTTAATTAAT
>NC_037544.1:1967808-2003107 GCF_001531365.2 Cynara cardunculus var. scolymus
GTTCATGTTCATGTTCATCATTCGTTTCATGTTCATCATTCGTTCATGTTCATCATTCGTTTCATGTTCATCATTCGTTCATTTGGTAATGTCAACATACATGTTTTTATACATGGTAATCTTTTGTATGTAACCGATGATTTAATAATACTCGCATTTATGAAGTGAAGTTTATTACCCAATATTCCCCTTCCATATATGTTCACAATGCTTAATTAAAATTCAAATTTTAAAAATTAAAATTTTAAATTGATTAATTTACAACCATTGATCATTTGTTTGGATGGCCAAGATCGGTTAATAAGGTTAACATGAAAGGGTTGGTTAGCATTTGATCTTGGCTCTATATATATATATATGAACCTCCCCTTTTTTTATAAAGGCTTTTTTCGAGAGATTAAATAAGGGTTCACATATACCAATGATTTATTTTCAAGGCAAGAAAACATAGATAAAATACATAGAAGAATGTGGTAGAGAAAAGAGACGGTTTGGCAACATGAACATGACAACGTTGGCCAAACCGTCTCTTACCGTTGGGAAAACTTTGCCCATCCATAACATTCGGGGAGAACAATATTCGACATAGTACTTCAGCAAATACATCAGAATCCGACTATACGGGAAAATATCGATGGCACCAAAAGTATATGTACTTGTGATATCAAAAGATAGACAACATGAAACAAATCTAGTGTATACATGATCATACCTCTATAAGAACTTCTCTATGCAGGTACACAGTGTTGATCTAGGAACTGCACCAATAACTGCATCTTTCTTCTCTCCATCTTTGAATATAATGACAGTTGGGATGCTTCTTATCCCATATCGGCTCGCTATTGCAGGGCTCTCATCCGTATTCACCTTGTAACAACTGAGTTTCCCTGAGTATTCCTTTGCGAGTTCATCTATGACTGGGTGGATCATGCGACAAGGCCCGCACCATGGAGCCCAGAATTCGACCATTACCGGGAGAGTAGACTCCATGACAAGTGATTCCCATGTTGCATCAGTGACAGGGAGGACTGCAAGTTTGGAGGTTGTAAAATGAATTGCTTGAGAAGTTATGTGTGGATAAAAAGATGGATAGATAATCATGGGGTTGGCTTCTCATGGGACCAATCTGTTCTCGTAGGAACCGTGTTTACCAGCTGTGAAGGGTTCATTGTAATTTTGTGGTCTCACGGGACTCACGAAAACAGACTGATCCACATGATCTCAAGTCTATAATCATGTCATTCAAATTTAGAGGACAATAGATCAGTGAGATTATGCTTTAATGTCATATTTGAACAAATAATGTAGAAGCTAAAATGGAGCAATTCACAATGTAGCTGCAGGAAATGGTTGTCAACAACTGGCAACATTGGAAGGTTTATGCCTTCTTTTTATGCTTCTAAGAATTAAGGGGTAAATTGGAAACTTACTTTGGTATGGTTTTTATTTTGTGCAACGTACTTTATAACCTTTATTTTGATACCTCATATATGACATCTCAAAGTACCTTTATTTTGGTACCTGGAGAAGTGAGCTAGACTTTGAATCATGTGGTCCAGTGACTTCTTCTTTAACTTCAAAATGGTATGTCTGAAGTACTTGAAAAGAAATATCTGACCACATTGTATTTTTATAACAAACATTGAAAAGATAAAGGGTTCCTATTTGTATCAAGTTAAGTATGTGGCAGACCGTGGCTCGAGGCTCATGTACGACGCTACGTTAAGCCTGTGGCAAACCATGGCTCAAGGCTCATGTACGACATCATGTTAAGCCTGTGGCACGCCAAGGCGTGATGTGCAGTTTTTTCAACACGATATCCGGTTTTTCTTACCTTCTTAGTGTCTTACTTTTTAGTTTTTAGTATAAAACATGATTTAAATTGTTTAATAGAAAACATATGTGTATACGACAAATCATGCCATAGAAAACACCATGCTTGAGGTCGATCTCGCCATCGCACCACGGCTAACGCCTAAGGTCATTTATCACTTTGATAACAAGGTGCAAGTCAATTTTGCGTTTGAAAATACTAGGTTTTACATCAAAATTCTAAGTGCAGCTCTTTATCAGGAAAGGAGAGAGTAACAAAATACAAACCAATATACACTTTTCTTCCCAAAACAACTTTCATTCTAAAAAAAAAAAAACAACGTATTCAAGTATTCAACTACAAAACAGTAAAAAAAGCTCCTGATTAGCAGGACACGACCGTCACGAGTGGCCAAAAGAAGTATATATCACCACTACAGATTTTCATCCCCAATCCAAACATAAACAGACTTATTAACCACAAATTCATCAAATAAATGGAAAACGATAGAATAATTACGAACACAACAGGTCCTATATCAAAAATCTGGTCAATCGAGTACAATACAAATCAATTCACCACAGTGAAAGATTCTAACCTTGGACGGCTTCTTGAGCCTGACATGCAATACGTGCTCCACGGCGGCCAAATTTAGACCTCAAGATCACAGATCCAGAAGAGCTGAACGACTGGATTTTCAAACCTCTCGATTCCGGCAAGTTTACAAAGTTCCGGTGACCAGAGAGTCGCGAAACAGGAGAAGATACGATCGGACACAAAGAGGCCGACGGAAGGACGGAAGCACGGGGAACAGTAAGAGTTTCGAGAACGCCGGCCATCTGAACTGAAGAACACCGATCCGTCCAAAGAGAAAAAAAATGGAGAATGTGTTGTGTGTGTGTGTGTTTCTGTGGATGGCTGTTGGTTTCAGTTAATAAGATCAGATGGTTGGGTGTGAGATGGATGTATGGATGAACAAAGTCTCACGTGCTTTGCACACGTATCAGATGTGTTTGGGCTTTTGTCTTTTATTGATATCGTTTGGCCCACTGACTTACCACCACATACAAATCCCAAAAATCTTATATTATATCCATCAATAACTTTTAGAGTAAGAGACCGTTTGTCAAACACTTATTCGTTAAGTGTTTATCAATAAAATTTAATATTATTATGTATTTATCGGGTAAGATTTTAGTCCACCAAAACGACATAGTATACAATAATTTACCCGGTAAACGTTTACCATGGTAAAAGTCGTCGCTCTCACTTACTGAGTAAGACTCTTGATCATTGTCTTGCTCTTACTGGGTAAGATTCTTGGTCCTTACTATATTCATCTGGTAAGATAATGTTACTTGGTAAGCGTTCGGTAAACAGCCCCTAAACTACAAATTTGGTCCTTGTTATTATATTTTTAAGGTTACAAGATGATCATCATGGTTTGAAAAAAAAACGTCTGGATTTTGTCTCTCTTTCTAAACACCGTTAAAAAGTCCAATTAAATGCGGGTACGGACTCAAAAAATTCCCTTCAAACGGTGACACTATTTGATTATAAAAAATAGGGAAATAATTTCAAAATGATGGCACTGATTGACTATAAGAAACAAATGTATATAATTTTTTTTAAACAATGGTACCATTTGACTAAGAAAATGACACTAGTAGGATTCGAACTTGGGTCTCAGGTGGAATAAAAGTCTTGCCAACCAACTCTACTAAATAAAATTTGTTCTCATTATAGTTTCAAAATACATACGGTGACACACAACACATTAATACGGTTGTATTTTTCACGAACCTAATTTTTTTTACCCTTCGACGGAGAAATAATACGGTGGTACGTGCCACCGTATGCACCACTATAGGTCCGTCCTTGATTAAATGAGGGACTTTTTTTTTATCCTTTTATCGATCTTTTTTGTCTTTTACCCAATCAAAAACCATATGAACCAAAATAATAAAAATAATTATAAATTTGAGTAGAAGATAAAAAAAATATCGATAAAAGAACTCAAATACTCCTTGTTTAACGAAATTTTTAACTGTTTTCAG
Organism: Cynara cardunculus var. scolymus; assembly: GCF_001531365.2. Lineage (NCBI taxonomy): Eukaryota > Viridiplantae > Streptophyta > Magnoliopsida > Asterales > Asteraceae > Cynara > Cynara cardunculus. The sequence goes on from NC_037544.1 coordinate 1,971,679, forward strand.
AGTGGGGGGACTAAAACTGAACGTTTTTGTAAACCCTAATGAACATTTTTTTTGTAAGGGTGTCTGGGTCAAAGCCCGACTAATCCCCGGCAATTTTGGAAGCAAAACATGGCCCCACTTAAATGTCGCCAACACTCCCCTCTCAGGGCTCGAACTCGGGTTCATGACTATGCCATGCCCAAGCCTTACCACTAGGCTGGAAGGTCTTTGACCCTAATGAACATCTTGTAACTAAAGAACTGAACCACATGGACCAAATTTGAAGTTTAATATGATTTGGTTTTGAAAATTTCCATTTTTTACGGTAGATGTCAGGTATATATACATCTTACTTTTTACAGATATATCCTTAGAAATACACTAGACTCGAAATTATTGTGTCATTCTAGTTGTACCAAACACAAGACAAACAACTTATCATGTATTTTTCTTTTTATTTTCTGTCATGTCCAGTCCAATCATGTTTGCATACCAAACAATACATTACAAATGGTATATCGGGAATTCAACATGTCATCCTTGATGAAGGCTAAACAAACACACACATATAGTCTCAAAGTGTTGATTGTCTAGAATGATAGACATTGAATCTAATGTCATGCGAGAATACGTGAAACCCCATTCAATTACTCGTCAATGAAATAGTAATAATGGAATTAATCATTACCAGGGACGGATCTATGCATGCACGAATGGAGTTTCGTGCACCCATTCAATTGAATTTTGCATGTAGTTTTTTTTTTTGAATATGAAAGGTGTACCCGTTAAACTTTGAACGGTGCTCAAAATATTAGAAAATACAAGAAAAATCAACCAACAAAATTGGAAAAGTCTCTCGAAGTCAACCAAATAACTTAAAAAAAATCTCTCGAAACGTTGAAATTTGACTAAACACATATTGGCCGACTTTACGAGCATTTGATCCACTATAAAGATACCCACTCAAAATACTTTTTTGATCCATCGGTGATATTACCGTCAGGGACGAACCTACTTTGGTGGTTATGGTGGCACGTGCCACCATATTATTCCTCCATCAAAGGGTAAAAAAATTTAGATTCGTGAAAGTTGCAAACCGTATGTATCTTGAAACTACAATGAGAACAAATTTTATTTGGTATAATTGGTTTGCAAGACTTTTATTCCACCTCAGACACAAGTTCGAATCGTGTTAATGTCATTTTTCTTAGTTAAATGGTGTCACCGATTGAAAAAAAAAATTAGTATATTTGTTTTTTTATAGTTAAACGGTGCCACCATTTGAAATTTTTCTCTACAGTTTTTCTTATAGTTAAATGGTGTCAACGTTTGAAAAAAAATTGTAAATTAGTCCCTAATTACGATTGAATTTAGATTCTATTACTTTATACGAAACACTATATTTGAATTATTATATTTTTATTAAAACAAATGTAGGGGCCGTTTACTAAACGCTTACTCGGGTAAGTGAACACCAAGTAAAATTATCTTATCGGATGAATATGGTAAGGACCAAAAATTTTACTCAATAAGAGCGAGACAAGAACCAAGAGTCTTACCCGGTAAGTGAGAGTGACGACCCTTACCATGGTAAGCGCTTACCGGATACATTGTTGCATACAATACCGTTTTGGTGGACTAAAATCTTATCCGGTAAGTAAATAATAGTGTTAAATTTTATCGATAAACACTTACCGGATAAGTGTTTGGTAAACGGTCCCGTAGTTGTGGAAGGGTTGGTTAATTGTTATGTAATTAGGGGGAAGGGTGGGTCAAGAATAGCGCCTAAACAACGGGGGTGGTCGGGCGTTGGTTGGTCACCATGCGATTCTCGTGAAAATGAACGAATCCGGTGCATGTGAGTCTTGTTTCGAAGGTATCTATCGGAAATGACTCATCTGGTTGACTCTTGCCGACTATGGTCAACCATCAAAATTATTATATTTTTTTAATCCAATTATGACACGCCTATTTTTTTTTTTTAAATTTAAAGGCCGTTTACTAAATGTTTATTCGGATAAGTACTTATAAAATTACATTACCTTATTGGATGAATATGGTAATGACTAAAAATCTTACCCGGTAAGAACGAAACAATGATCAAGAGTCTTACATGTTAAGTGAAAATGATGACTCTTACCACAGTAAGTGCTTAACGGGTAAATTGTTGCATATGATGCCGTTTTTGTGGACTAAAATCTTACACGATAAGTAAATGATAGTGTTAATTTTTTTTTGATTAACCTAGATATTCAACACGCTATGCGAGCCGACTAATCCCAGAACCACCACCTGCTTTGCAAATAGTCCAGAGTCACCGCATTTGAACCTCCATGGCCACAAGAGATTTTTATTCCTCCTTAGATTTGAACTTGACACCTCCAGGTACTTTCGACCTTTGGAGCCAAGCTCAAACCAATCAACCACCACCCTTGTGGCTTAGTGTTAAATTTTACCGGCAAACACTTACTGGATAAGAGTTTGGTAAACGACCATTTAATTCAGAATTTTCCATTTTATAAAACGTTTTACATTAATGAAGATTTTAGATGTCGTTTTCTAAATATTTACAGGGACAGGTGAATATGACAATGAATTATTATCTTATTCGGTAACCGTAAAAAATACAATAAGGATCGAGAATATTTATCAAGCAAAAGTGAAAATTATTACCCGGTAAATATTTATCAAGTAAAAAACAATATGTTTTAATGGTTAAAAATGTCAAAATATTGATAAATAAAGGTATGAATATTTTATTAGATTAAATGATGCAAATCAAAATTATTTTGGCAGGTTTTTAGCATGAGTAAACTGTAAGTTTGGTCCCTTTGATTTGGTGGTTATAACATTTTCATCCCTGTAGTTTTAAAATTACATGATAGTCATTACGATTTATTAAAAGAATCGAATTTAGTCCATCTTTCTAACGAATGTTTAACAAGTGTTAACTTAAGGGCATTTTAATCTCTTTTTTTTTTTTTTTGTGTTTGTCTCGTTTATTTATTAAAGGAAAAAAGAGATAAAAATACAAAAAAACCTAAAAAATACCCCTGACTAATAGAGACTAACCTAAAAATTTATTCAAGTTGTGCCACCAATTGACTATAAGAAATAAATATATGGATATCGTTTATAAAAGTATCATTAGTTTGTTAGTCAATTCACTATTTTTCATATGTGAGTTTTTGTGTTCAAGTTTTTTCTAGGAGATAATAAATTTAAAAACTAAGAAAATGACACTAATGAGTTTCGAACACAGATCTGGGATGGAAGAAATACATAAAATCAACTAAAAAAAAACTTGTGTCATCATTGTAGTTTTAAAACATATACGATGACACGCAACAAGTTGATACAGTGACATCTTTTACGATCCTATAATTTTTTACACCACGACGGAGGAAGAAACGAAGGCACATGCCACCATATCTGTTTGATTTAATGGGTGCTTTTAACATCCGTTAGAAGGAGATACCAAATCAGGTCGTTTAAAACTGTAGGGACTAAAAGTATTATAACGAACAAACCGTAAGGACCAAATTTGTATTTTACTCTAAAACAAGGTTTTGGTGACATGATCCTTTCGCAATCGTACTACCGGTCAAAGTTTGAAGCTTCTTGTTCCATTTCCAACGACTCCTCTCTTTCTCTCTCTTCACAGGTATAGACTACCGCCTTGTGTTCAAATTCTCTTCCTTTGACTCAATTTCAATTCAACTCTTTTCTCTTTCTGTTTCTGTGGAATCATGGAGAAGACAGGCGGTGACTGGAAGGAGAAGCAGGTAATACAATACTACTCTTCATCGGACCGGAAATCTACACCGGAGGAACTCCAGCTAGCTGCAATCGCCGTTAGCCTCAACGTCCGTTTGAGATCAGCCGATATGCCTATTGCAATGCAAGAGCGTGCCTTACGTCTCGCCAGATCGCTCTTTGATTCGTCTTCTTCTCGCCGTCCTAATCTCACTCTCCTCGCTCGTTCCATCAAAAAGGTACTCTCTCTCTCTCCCTCTCCGTGTATATATATATATGTATATATGAAGAGAAAAACTAGAGTCGATTCGATTGAATTAGAAAGTTGAAAGTGAAATACTTTAGGAGTTTGATCGGTGGTACGGATTGGCATGGCACTGTGTAGCGGGGAAGAGTTTTGGATCGTTCGTAACACACTCGCCGGGAGGATTCGTATACTTTTCTGTGGATTCGTATTCTTTTCTTCTATTCAAAACAGAGGTTCATTTGATCTCCAACGATCCACCACCGCCTTGCCGTCGATGAACTTTTCCGTTTATTATACCTTCCGACGACTTGATACATATCAAATTAACCGGCCTTTTCAGGCGAACCTCTGAAAATTGCCAAAACTTTTGCCGTTTTGAGTTTGAATCTCCTTTTCACATCCGTTATTACGGCGAATTGTGCTTGTAATTAATCATCCTACAGTTGCGATTCATGTGAATGAAAAATATGATACCTCAGTAATTTCAATTCTCTCTCAACACATACACAAATTTTGGTCGTCGAACTTGGCATAGAGATCATGCTGTCGAAAGCTGAAGTCAGAATCAACTTCGCAAAAAATTAGATAACATGAAATGGAAAAAAAAGGAGATGTTAATATCCACTCGAATTAGGGTTTAAAGCCCGTCGGCGATCTATGGTTGGATTCCCCGAAGCCCTTTGCGCTGAATCGTCGGCCGTATGGTTGCGGGCGGTGTATCCGTTCACACTTCAGTAATTTATTTATTTCTATATGGAACACCTGAAAAATATTAGCAAGCATATAATTTAAATTAATTTTTGTGAAAAAAAGTATTGGTGTAATTTTATTAATCTATAATATATTATAAATTATTTGATAAAAAAATTTAAAAATTATTTTTTATACATAATGTACTGTTTATTGATATATGTCATTTAAAATTCAAAAATACAAATAATTTTACATAAGTACAATTTATTAAAGCTCGATGTTTGAATTCATATAAATAATTACATATAAACATAATTAAATAGAAGATATATATATTATTTTAAAAATAAAAAATTAAAAAATAATTAGAATAATCATTAAGTTTTTTACTTTTGATTTTGGCGAATGAATAATCATCGATCTCATAAATATCATATTAAATCTCATCAACCGAATAATTTTCTCAAGAAATACGACTAAACGCTCGTTAATGAGTATTGTATAATTATTATCATTATAAAAAAAAAAATATTATTAAACCAAAATAAGAGAAGAATTAAAGAAATTACACAAATAAAAGAGAAATTCTAAATTATTAGTTTAATACTAATATTAAAATATATTTTTCAAATTTTTTATCTTTATCTTTATATTTTATTTAAAAATAAAAAATTTATCGTTTTTTTGAAAACCATATAAAATCGTATGGAGACAAAAATAAAATAAAATAAAACATTAAAATCGATATATATCTTATTACATTACACGAGTAACTTCTAACATTGTAAAACATAAAATACATATTAAGAGTTCACATTTGTGAAAAAAAAGTTATGTAATAAAAAGTTTCACAATACAAAACAAATACAAATAAAAAATAATATTTTACAAAATAGTTATATGTATAACGATATTTTATATACTATTTAGATTAAAAACCCATATAAATAAAATATTTTATTTTTTCTTAAACATTTAATTTTAATGATTGACATTTGGTAGAAAGAAAAATCATTTATCATTTTTAAAGAAATCTCTAAATTTAAAGACTATCATCATCCCTCTCCTACATTTTCCATTTTAAGAAATTTGGTGAAATGAAAATCTCCAAAATCTTCGTTTTTAAAAATTTTGTCGAAAATGTTTTAAGTTACTTCAATCCTGAACGACGATTATGGTTTATAAAATTTCCTTCACATTTATTTAAATGAATAGCATAAATCTACCATTTGGTAACGGATTTAGAAAATTATCTGCGAACGAGTAAATCTTAACACTTTTCGAGATTAACCACATAATTTTCTATCATTTTGAGTTAAAAATATCAAAATGCTTTGACATGAATGTCGAATGAAGTGTTGTTCCTTCCACAAAAAAATGTGTCAATCTTGATTGATTATCAATTGAAACTGCATCACAAGTTTGTGCCTTGTATATTTGAATCATATAACGCTACAAAATAGGACATCTTTACTCATGGATGGTTCCACACATCGACACTACAAAATCGGATACCTTTACTCACGGATGGGTCTGCCAATGATAGTCATCAACGAGAAATTACTTGTAGAAACATGTTGTCGTAGAAAAGCTTGCCCGTAACCATAGATACCAGTGGCTTCATCTCACTAATTACCAATAGATTTGTAGCAAAAGTCAACAAATTACTGATTTAAAATTCAACTTTCTCAGATCTAGAGGATCATCGACCGAATTCCCGCATGTAAAAACCTAACGGTGCAATTTATTTCTGAAAAAACAAAGATGCCTCGACTCACTCCAAATATATATCTGCATTATCACACAGGATATCTTTGACACTATAAGGTACACATGCCAAAACAATTGCAACCATATCACTTCGAAAATAGTCAAGGGATCATTTACCAAATGTTTACAGGGTAAGTGTTTACCAAGTAACATTACCTTACCGGATGTATATGATTAAGGCCAAGAATCAGCGAGACAAGGACCAAAAGTTTTACCCGGTAAGTGAGAGCGACGACTCTCACCACGGTAAGCGCTTACTGGGTAAATTGTTGCATAAAATATCGTTTTGGTAGACTAAAATCTTACCCGATAAGTAAATTATATTTACCGATAAACACTTACCGGACAAGTGTTTGGTAAACAGCCCTAGCATACTATTTCACCTGTCCCAAAATACGGTTCAATGTAAAATGTAAATATTTTACATTCCGGTTTATCTAGGGCTGTAAACGAACCGAACGTTCAGCGAACCGTTCGTGAACCGTTCGGCGGGAAGTTCGTTTATGTTCGTTTATTTAATAAAGGAACGAACATGAACAAATTTTTTTGTTCGTTTAGTTAAACGAACGAACATGAACAAAAACCTCGTTCGTTCATTTATGTTCGTGAACGTACGTTTATTTATCGTTCGTTTATATTCGTTCGTTTATGTTCGTTTATATATTAAATTTAATATATAATCTTTTATTTATTTACTTTGAATTCAAATAATATTTATTTATGTTCATTTAACTCGTTCGTTTATGTTCGTTTAGCTCGTTCGTTTATGTTCGTTCGTTTACGTTCGTTTAGTATGTTAACAAACGAATATAAACGAACACGAACACAAATATTTTCGTTCGTTTACTGTTCGTGTTCGTTCGTTTGTTCGGTTAAGTTAAACGAACGAACATGAACAAACCTCCGTTCGTGTTCGTTCGGTTCGTTTACAGCCCTAGACTTCTACCCTTATAAATAAGATGGAGAAAATTTCTAGTTAAATTGTTCCTTAATTAAAAGAAACTGTAATAGTAATACATCTGTTTGGGATTGCTTACAAAAATAACTTATTTCGATATCACATCGGTAATAAGCACTTTAGAGTGTTTGGATAAACAACTTATGCCGACCAAAATCCGATAATAAGAAGTTTTTGAAAAAATTATCATTCTAACTTATAATAAGTTGATATAAATTTTTATAGAAAAATATAAGTTAATTTCAAATAAGCAATCCCAAACACACCTTAACCGGTTTTCTCATGGACGAATTTCAAACCACTTTCTCTTCTCGCTGTTTAAAGCTTTACATGTTCGGATTTCAAGCTCGATAGAATATTTCTGAATCCAAGGGTTTAAATGAACGCCTATTTCTTCAATTTCAATGTAAACTGGATTACCATCTTATCGTCTTTGATTCACCTGATCTGGTTCTTCAAATGCTTATTGCCTCATCTATATTCATCCATTAAACAATCGAATGTGGCTACAATTACATTCGTTTGAAGAATTTGAGCTATCATGGAACCAGAAAAATCAGCTTACAGATTATCAAATCCATATGCAAAATCGAGAGCTTAATGAATCATAACTAACAAACCATTTGGCATTTTTCGCAAGAAATGAACTCGAAAGTACGATGCACAGATGCAGAGGTGCACTGAATATAATTTCATCAATAAATTAGCATACCTACCTACCAGATCGAGTAGCGTCCTCATCATCATCGTCCTCATAGTCGTCATCATCATCATCATCGTCGTCGTCATTGGAATCTTCGTAAACCGATTCATCCATGTCACTATCGTCCTCAATCTCTTTCTCGTAGAACGTCTGTACGTAGTCAACCTCCTTGGACAGACGTCCACGAGCATCCTCCATCGACGTCGAGTATCCGACGGTATCAATACTAAATCTATCGTCCAAATTCACTGTTCGAGGAACAGTGGTGTTAGGGAGAAGATAGTGGAAGTTGTAAATACTCGGCGAAGTTTCTGTTTGTGCAGTCGTTGAAGCTACGGTGGGGCTGAGATGTCGGTGGATGAGTGTTCGGAGAGATGAATTACATGATCGGATCATTATTCTCGACGACATTTTCTCAGATACAGAAACGGTGGAGGCGACGGCGAGACGTGAAGCCTTTTAGGGTTGTTTAAAGAGGAGGAGAGATTGAAGGTTCTAGAGGGATCCAAAAATGTGGCCGGCAGTTTCTAGAAGAAATTGACACGTGGCATGATCGGAAACAAGGTACACCTCTTCGTTGCACACTTGCAAATTGTCAAAATTGAATAGAAGATATTTCGGCTTGTTGAATTGTTTAGTATAGAATTTTTAAATTATCAAAATAATTAAGAATTTTTTTTATATAATGTAAATAAAATATAATTATTTGGTAGTTGTATGCGATGCAATTAAAGTGTGTTGAATGGTTAACAGAGACCTAAGATACAAAATCATTCAGAGAGTTTTAAAACTATTAAGAAATAAACTTTTTTTTGTTAAAAAAGATTCACCTCTTGATGATTCAGAGACTGTCTATTAATAGAACTGTTAAGAAGTAAATAAACAGCCTCTAAAAAAATAAACAAAATAACAATACGTAAAAAAGTTTTGATCATCATAATACAATTTTTTTCTTTGTCTTTTACATCCATTTTTTTCAATGACTTCAAATTCGGTTGATAAGAAAAGTCATTTTCAAGTCATTAGCTTTGATGATCAAATCATATTTAAGTCATTTTCAAACAACCTTTAGAGATGCTTTAAGAATTAAAGCTCTATGACCTTACGCAATCAATGGTGGCCCACATTAACTCGCACTAATTTAGGGCTGAGCAAACCTGATTTGATCCGTCGAATTCGTTTAAATCTGAACTCAAATTTTGGGATTAAACCGGTACTTGATTATACATAAAATCCAAAAACCGATATCCGAACCTTCAATAGGATTGTAGGGTTCGGGTTGGATCTCCATAATAGGCATCTGTACCCGTCCGAATACCTGGACTTTTTTCATGAAGGTCCATCTATTTCTTCTAATCTAATTAATGACTTTACGTTTCACATTATGAATACACCTAAAGGGGGTCGGCCCATGAAAACCCACCTCAAAAACCCACCCAAGCCCGCCCGAACCTGCCATACCTGAACTCCCCTCGAACCCGAACAATCCACCACTCGAAATCTAAGGGGGTTAGCCCATGAAAACCCACCTCAAAAACCGATATGAGTTCGTGTATACCAACCCGAACCCGCGCCGACATGACTGATGCTCAGGGCCAGTTTCGAGATTTCAGATGCCTACGGCGAAAAACCATATGTGTATATAAAATACAAAATAAACTATTTAAAGGGTTTTGGAACCTAGTCAATCTAGTCGCTCAATCTAGGTTTGGAAGCTATTTAATGGTTATGATCGAGGAAACATATCTTAAACAAATGAACAATGATACGGTATAGAGAATTGAAAGATAATACCTGATTTAGTCGTGGTTTGTGAAATTGCCACACAGGTCGAAACTTCAAAGTGGAAATAACTTTGTTTCTGCAATAATAACAATCAACAAATATCAACAAGAGAACAATCTGATCTAAAGAGGACTAGGAAATAAATAAACCTAAACTAAATTAAGGGGTTGTTTACCAAACGCTTACCCGGGTAAGCGATTACCAAATCACACTACCTCAGTGGATGAATATGTTAAGGACCAAAAATCTTACCTGGTAAGAGCGAGACAATGACCAAGAGTCTTACCCGGTAAGTGAGGGCATGACTTTTACCATTGTAAGAGCTTATCGAGTAAATTATTGGATACGATGCCGTTTTGGTGGATCAAAATATTACCCGGTAAGTAAATAATAGTGTTAAATTTTATCGGTAAGCACTTACCGGATAAGTGTTTGGTAAACGGCCCCTAAATAATCCTAACCTAAACAGTAAACATAAAACAAAAATATGAGTAAACCTAAACTAAACAAAATAACCTTGACCAAAACTAAACAAAATAAGTTAATAACCCCAATTTATACTAAACAGTGAACATAAAGTGGTAAAACAAATAAGTTAATAATTGTAATCTAAAACAATAAATAAAAAAAAAATTAGAAATCAAAATTTAGAATTTTACCACGTTAATCGAGGGCTAGAGATGATTCAGCCATTCAGGAATAAAGCGACAGAGACCATAGACGATTGATGATTCAGAATCAAACGAGTTCCAAACCCTTTCCAGAAACGAGGTTGAGACTCGTGAGCGAGAGCCGAGAGGTTTGGTCAGGTCACAGGCCACTCAAAAAACAGAAACGAGAGAGAGAGAGAACGAGTTCCAAAGTTCGTGAATCATGAGTTTGTCTAATACTATAATCTAGTCGTTATTGAATCTTGAAGCGAGGCCAAGAGAGATGGATGATGATGCAGTCGATGCCCTTGGCCCTTGGGCTGTATAGAGTAACAGTAATGTTTTTAAGGCTCGAGATGAACCTATCTATATACAATGGACTTCTGAAAGTGATGCCCTTGGGCTCTTTGCTGCCTTGGGTCGTTGCCCCTCTGACCTGTATCCAGATTTTTGGTTGATGTTCATGTACTTTTTAATACTGTCGATCAACTCTCAAAGTTTAGAAAGTGCATATTGTATACATGAAAAGAAAAATCCTATTTGCAAAAAAAAAAAAAAAAAAAAAACCAATGAACTGGAGAAGGGTGTAAACGAGTCGAGTCGAGTAGTAGGTTATTCAAGTCAGGCTCGAAAAAACAATACCAAGCTCAAGTTCGACTCGAGCTCGATGATTTTTCAACTTAGGGCTCGAGCTCGATGCTTTTTTATAGACTTGAACTCATATACAAGCTTAAGGTTGATAATTTATATATTTTTATTATATGATTTATGAACATATGAGCATGTTTGACTCGAAAAAAATCTTTGCTCTAATGGCTCGGCTCGAAAAGTCTCGACTCGTTAAGTTAAACAAGTTTTATTTTATGTATGAGATCGACTCGAACTCGAAAATTATTAAATTTGAGCTTGAAAATTATTAAACTCGAGCTTTAACTCAAGTAGCTAATTAAAAGCTCGACTTGCTTTTGGTCCCTTTTCAAAATTTCAAGCTTCATAGGTATCATTTTTATTATATAATAATTTTATTAATATAATTAGCGCCATAAATATTGATTTTTTTTAATTTCATAACTATTTTAATTTAAAATGTATATATGATTGTTTGATAATTGCTGAATAATTTGATATAATATAATTAAATGATCAAAATAATTAAGAAACTCATAAAATATAATATAAAATAAAATATAATTATTTGATAATTATTTACGATAAAATTAAAATACTGAACAGTTAAAAGACACATGGTACAAAATCATTTGATATAAAAAGGTTATGAGACACGAAGAATTTGGATGATGAAATAAAAACTAATGAACAAGAGCTTTCACAAAAATTCGTCATGGACTGGAAATCATTTGATTTGGAGAAATGGCAGACGATGTTCATGGGCCGATCGAGATCCAGAGCAAGTAATTCACACCGAAAACGACCCAGAAACCGATGAACAAGTTCTTCCCCAAACGGATTTGTTTTTCGTTCTCTTCTCCTTCGATTGTGGACGATTGTTTTACTTTCTTGCTGTAAGTTGAATTCCTAAGAAGATGGTGGAATCCAGAGGACTTGATTTCAGTAAGTAATCCATCAATTTTGTATACTCCGGTGGCGTTTCTCTTGTAGACGTTCTCGAGAACGGTACTCTTCTTTTCATCCTCTGGACCGATTTCTTCTGCGAAGGGTTCGCTTGTTTGTTCTAGAACAATCGGTAGTGCTTCCAATCCATCGGAATCGGTGATGATTGTGATCACCGGAGACGACGAGGACGAAGCTGAGGCTATTGAGTATGTGCTGATAAGAAGCATGGCCATGAAGGAGTAGAGCAGACGGGAAGAAGACTTTACCATCATGATTGGCGCGTGTTACTGCTTGCATTTAGGTATGCAATGCTGCCCTCTACATTCAATTCGTTTAGTAATATACATATACATCGGTGAATCTGTGGAGTTCAATTTTATACTTGTTGCATTGAAAATATCGTGGGCATCTTGGCTTATTTGGGGGGAAAGGGACCAAAATCCTCAATATATGTTTGATGTTGCCTTGATTCATCTTAATGCCGTTTTGGTAGTAAATATCGACTAGATAATGATGGTTTTAATAAAGCCTGATGGGATAATGCCAAGCAATTGAGATGGTACGACATGGTGATGACTTCTGATTCAAATTGACTTTGGTACAATCGTTGGCAAATGTGGCTGTAATTTGTTGGCAAATTGACTAGGGAATTATGTTTAAATATAACATACAACATAAAATAAGATATCAATTTGGATAATACCCTACAAACAATTAGTGATCGACTTAGCAGACTCTTGGAATCTCTTTGGAAACATAAACCGACCGCCAATGCGTTGCTGCAAGAAGACGATGACGGCGAACACTATGCCTCCACAACAAATGACAATATCACAAGAAGGTGAGTAGAAGTTTGTTCGCGGATTTGCGTATATATACAACCGATCAAACTGTTGGCTGATGTTCTTTGGACCCCTATAAAGATCATATGCATGAGGTAGTAGTCGAACGAAGGTGGTTCCTATGTAAAAGGAATGAGATAAAGCATTTCCTTTTGAAATCTGGAGGACGTTGAGAACTAGTTGTGGGAGGAGGAAACCGTCAAGGGTTAAGCCAGCATAAGACCTCAGATCACCCCAGATGGAACCTTGACTTGCAATGGTGTAATTATTGTTCTTCCAGTTCACTAGCCACATCGTCAATCCACCCAAAATATACACTGGTAAACAGATGATGAAAGTCTGCATCTCAGAAATCCAAGGATTCTTTTGGTTTCCATCATTATTGTTGGGTTTTGCAGTCCATATCAAATGGAGGAGATGTAACTGCAAGATGAATGCTACCATTGTCACTGTCCTCACAACCATCTCAATAATTTCAAGCCATCCACCAATGGTTCTGAGCGATAAATCATTCTGCATGCGAATGGTTGAGAACATTCCCTCAAAGTTTAGCACCGGAGGAACCATGTAGCCCAAGGCAAGAATTAGCATCATCAACACCGAAACGGAAGGAACCATTTGAGGCCTCTTCTTCACATGAAAGAGTAGTCGTGCTATAAATATGCATGAAAATGTGTCGGAAATCAAGACCATGATGATTTCTAAGTTCATTCTCCATATTGATGTTCTTGACGCAGGTGGAATGTATGTGGGAGAGAAAACATCCAGATGCTTGAAGTACAAAATGTCTGTTTCTTTACGTAAGCTTTCGATACTTCCCTTGAGAAAACTTCCGCCATCTCCATTGGTAGGAGGGAGTTGGAATCTCACCAGAATATCACAGTCAAAAGAAGCATTTATCGAGTCGGTGTGTAGCTTTCTACAGCCAACCATTCAGAGTTGTCCTGTTTCATCATCATAAAACCCTTCTGCAGATATAGCCACTCTACCGTCGATGGTAGCGGATAGTTTCAATGAAGAAATTTCACTTTCTGATATGGAACTCATGTTTAGGGTGAAGCCAATCTCATATCTTACGTTTAGTGGACCGTTGTGGCTGGTGGTTGGTCTAGCAATGATCGAAGATTGTGCTGTCTGCCATCGATTGAAGTCCTCACTTGTGCCCGAGTTGTAGACTCGATTCCCGACAAACATAGCGATTGCAAAACCAGTAAAAGCCTTGTTCTTATGTTTGACAGACATCTCAAAATTCATATCCTGATGATGTCCATATCCTGATGGATAACTGTCCCCTTCCCTTTTAGCATGCTTCTCTATAGGGCAAAAACGTCTCACTTTCTCCATCTGTGTAAATTCATACTTCGAGCCATAATTCTCGAAGTTGTGAGAAAAGCTTAGAAATTTTATCGTTTCAAAATACCCGATGTTGTCTGCTGTCTTGGTAGTCCAAATTTGACCCTCGGTGGTATGTGTCTTCTTGATTGATTGAACTGCAGGATACCACAAGGTCAACCTGGTCGAGCAATCTCCAATGTGAGCCCCCATAGGATCGTTCTGATTCAAGATTCGGCAAGCAACTATGCACAACTCATCTTTTGTTCCATTCCAGGTTCCCTCTCCAATTAACGTTATGTTTGGATTGAAAGATTGGCCATCTGGAGTATGCCTTCTGTCTAGAAATTCTACTAAAAAACGTAGTTTTTTGTCTGCAGAAGAACACTGGATCCCGTTCAAGGCGACAAAAGAAGGCAAGAATGAGCTATCTTGACCAAATGGAATACAATTCTTTATAGAACTACAGCTACTTGGATACTGCAATCGGTAAGTTCTGGTTCGACTATAGAAACTTGAACATATGTCTATAGTCTGCATGCTAGTTGCTGAATCTTGTTGAGTATTACCATTACCCCCATGACACTCTTCATTAGAAATCAATGTATAGCTGTATTTGAATGGAGCCACTTGAGGGAATCCCATCATTGAGATAGGCTCAAAGTAATCGGAATCATAAGGAGAAGCCAAGCTCTCCAAGATTCCGCTTACTAAACTGGTTTTCAAAGTTATATAACTAGCCATTTTGAGCTTAAGAACAGCATCCAGTTGAAGAGGATTACCTTTTTTCGAAAACCAACGAGCTGAACCAACCATACATAGATTATTCATAGGTACTGACCAGAACCCATCTAAGAAAAACACCAATTGAGGACGATCTGTCCGATTAAGCTGTGAATAATCTGAGGGAAAGAAAGTGAGTCGAGCCTCGACTTTGTATGTGTCGATGATGTTTGTCGTAAAAACGTTACGGGTGCCTTTTAAAAGGATTGCCGTGTGCAATGAGTGATTCTTGCCGAGAAGCCTTTGACCACCCGTGTAATAGCTAGTGTGTGGTACGAGATATGGGTACCTGGTATACGCCTCCTGAGTAGGAATTGCTTCTGGTGCAAAAGCACTACAGTGATGAGAGTAAGAGATTGTTTGAGTGGAGACTGTTTGTGTGAAGAAGATGATAATGGTGATGAGGAAGAAGATTGCAGATGAAGGATTCATGATGGGTTGATGGGTGACTCAGTTTTGGTCTCATGGGATGTTATAATGTGTTCGATTGGAATGTCAACCGATTCCTAATTTTATAAAAAACATTAACTAGGTTATGAATAATTTATTTTTGATTTTTTTTATTAAATATTATTTTATATTAGGTGATAGGGTTGACTTTCTTGCATTTGTACCTCAAAGGATTCCTTGACAACGATTACAGTCTTATGGACAAACATTAACATATTGGGCTCTTAATCGGTCCCTGTTGGTCCTGGTCTATGCCTCCTTTGACAGTAGTAACCTTTTTCCAGGAAAAAAAAAATAGGATTGATAATAATCGGTTTAACCGGTTATGTAATCGGTCAACCTAGCTGGTATCTGTATTTCTTTTAAACTATTTCTTTTGTATTATCTATATCTATATCTATACTATCTTACAAGCATTTAGGCAAAAACTCTTAGTTACAACCTGTTAAGCATCAAATACTGCTTCTTGATGCATAAATTCCAAAAAGCTTTTAATTACAAGCTATTGTGCATGATGTACTGCATGTTTTTGAGCCTTTGTGTTCCCAAGTTGATACCCGCTCTCATCACCCTCAGTTGCACTCGTGCTAGATTCTCAAGGTGACAGTTTATGAGTTCTCCCTGAGGTGATGATTCAAGCTCTCAAGACCCTACTTACAAGCAAAAAGTGTAATTCTTATTAGTAACTACCATGGGAGAGAGTACTTATAAGTTATAAGTCTCCAATATCCTTGGAGTTCTTCTACAAGAACCTTGGCTCTTTTCTTGAACTTTGTGTGAAATAACATTTTATTAGTTTGGAACGACTTGCAAGAACCTATTTTTTGTGGGTCCAATGCACATTTTGCACCATAATTTTGTACTCATGTCTTCTTAAATCACTTAAAAAACCACTAAAATAACATCTCATACAAAATTCAAGGGAAGAACCAAGGTTCTTGTACTAAAACTCCAAAAATATGAGTCACTTATAAGAACCATCCACAATGGCAGTAACTTATAAGGACACTATTTGCTTATAAGAACCATTTGGAGATGCTCTTAGATAGTTTTCTCATCACCGATTGTTGCTTCATTTCAAATGTTTCATCGAACTCGAGGGCTTAATTCCAATCGTCACATCTATCACAGAGTTTTTGCAGCTCCTGAAGTTGTGGAACAAACCCTTGAGGTATGTTTAAATTTGATTATCCTATATGTGTTTCCTCAATGTTATTCCATTTGTCTGAACTGATGAGAACTCTTTTTCTGGTTTCTTGAATCTTGTTTTTCTAGATTGAGGATCCTGAATACTTAACACTGATTGTGGGTTCCGATTCGAAAAGGTAATAAAGTTGATCATGGGTCTCAACATTCTGCTCTATAAACCATCTTCTTGCCCATTCTTGAGGGTGGTTTGTAGAGCAGTTATATAACGAAATCCCGATAATGAGTTGCATCGGTTTCTTCTGTATATCTTTTGTGTTTCGCTCAACACTTTACTAGTAATCATCATGCTACTTCAATTCAAATGTAAATTAATAATACTTGACTAGGGACATTTCAGTAATTGGTACATACAATATTGACTAGAAACAACGAGTGATCAACTACTCATTGCTTGCAGCAGGTACCATTTCATACTTGGGAAACATAAAACGACCGCCAAAACGTTGCTGCAAGAATACGATGACGGCAAACACTATGCCTCCACAACAAATGACGATATCCCAAGAAGGTGAGTAGAAGTCTGCTCGCGGATTTGCATATATATACAACCGATCAAACTGGTGGCTGATGTTACTTGGACCCCAATAAAGATCGTATGCATGAGGTAGTAGTCGAACGAAAGTGGTTCCAAAGTAAAAAGAGTGAGATAAAGCATTTCCTTTTGAAATCTGCAAGATGTTAAGTACGAGTTGCGGGAGGAGAAACCCGTCAAGGATTAAGCCAGCATAAGACCTCAGATCACCCCAGATAGAACCTTGACTTGGAATGGTGTAATTATTGTTCTTCCAGTTCACTAGCAAAGGCATTGAACCACCCACGATATATATTGGCAAACAGATGATGAGAGTCTGGATCTCCGCTATCCAAGGATTCTTTCTGTTTCCGTCATCATTTCTGAGTTTTGCACTCCATGTCAAATGGAGGAGATGGAATTGCAAGATGAATGATACCATCGTCACAGTCCTCACAACGATCTCGTTCATTTCAAGCCATCCACCAGTGGTTCCGAGCGGTATATCTTTCTGAATACGAGTATTTGAGAACATGGCCTCAAAGTTTAGCACCAAAGGAACCATGTGACCCGAGGCAAGAATCAACATCATCAACACCGAAATGGAAGAAACCATTTCGGGCCTCTTCTTCACATGAAAGAGTAGTCGTGCTATGAATATGCATGAAAATGTGTCGGAAATCAAGACCATGATGATTTCTAAGTCCATTCTCCATAGCGATTTTGTTGCTCCAGTTGTGGTGTAAGTGAGAGATAAGACATCCAGATGCTCGAAGTACAAAACGTCCGTTTCTTTACGTAAGCTCTCAATACTTCCCTTCATAAAACCTCCGCCATCTCCATTGGTACGAGGGAGTTGAAATCTCACCATAATATCACAGTCAAAAGAAGTGTTTATCGAGTTCTTATTCTTACCAAAGGAGTGTAGCTTTCTACAGCCAATCATACAGACTTGTCCTTTTTGATCATCATAAAACCCTTCGGCAGATATATCCACTCGACCATTGTTGGTCGACGACAGTTTTAGTGAAGAAATCCCACTTCCCGATGTCGAATTCAGTGTGAAGCCGATCTCATAGCTTATGGTAAGTGGAGTATTGTGGCTGGTGGTTGATCTAGCGGTCATCGGAGGTTGTGCCGCCTGCCGTTGATTGAAGTCGACACCTGTGCCCGAGTGGTAGACCCGATTCCCCACAAAGATCGGGACTGCAAAGCCCGTTGAAGCCATGTTATTGTGTTTAACAGACATGTCAAAAGTCATATCCTGATTATATCCAGATCCTGATGGATATACGTCTCCTTGCCGGTTACCATGCTTCTCTGTAGGACAAACCCGTTTCACTTTCTCCGTTTGTGTATACTCATAGTTCGACCCGTAATTCTCCAGGCTGTGATCGAAGCTTTGAAACTTTATCGTTTCAAAATACCCGATGTCGTCTGCTGTCTTGGTAGTCCAAATTTGACCCTTGGTCGTATGTGTATTCTTGATCGACCGAACTGCAGGGTACCACAACGTCAACCTGATCGAGCAATCTCCAACGTGGGCACTACCTGTAGGATCGTTCTGATCCAAGATCCGGCAAGCAACTATGCACAACTCGTCTTTTGTTCCATCCCAGGTTCCCTCACCAATCAATGTTATGTTTGGATTGAAAGATTGGCTACCTGGAGTATACCTTCTGTCTTGAAATTCTACTAAAAAACGTAGTTTTTTGTCTGCAGATGAACACTGGATCCCGTTCAAAGCCACAAAAGAAGGCAAGAATCGGCTATCTTGACTGAACGGAGTACAATTCTTTTCGTCACGACAGCTGCTCGGATATTCCAACTGGTAAGTCCTGGTTTGACTTTTGAATCTTGAACATACATCTATCGACTGCATACTAATTGCTGAATCTTGTCGAGTATTGCTATTACTCTTATTACACTCGTCACTAGAAACCAACGTATAGTTGTATTTGAATGGCGCCACTTGAGGGAATCCTATCATTCTGATCGGCTCGAAGTAATCGGAATCATCACGAGAAGCCAAACTCTCCAAGATTCCGTTTACTAAACTCGTTTTCAAAGTTATATACCTAGCCATTTTAAGCTTAAGAACAACATCCAATCGAAGAGGATTACCTTCTTTCAGAAACCAACGAGCTGATCCAACCATACAAAGCATATTCGTAGATACCGACCAGAACCCATCTAAGAAAAACACCAATTGATGACGATCTATCCATACTCGATCAAGTTGTGAATGATTCGATGGAAAGAAAGTGAGTCGAGCCTGGATTTTGTAGGTGTCAGTGATGTTTGTCTTGAATAGGTTACGGGTAGCTTTTAAGAGGATGGCAGTGTGCGAAGCGGAATCATGGCCGAGAATCTTTTGACCGCCCGTATAATGGCTAGTTAGCGGTTCAAGAAACGGGTGTCGGGTGAAGACTTGTTGAGTAGGAGTTGCTTCAGGGGCAAAAGAATTACAGTGTTGAGAGTAGGAGATTGTTAGGGTGGAGATTGTTTGTGTGAAGAAGAAGAAGAAGAAGATGATGGTTATGAGTAAGATTGGAGATGAAGGATTCATGATGTGTTGATGGTTGTTTTTTAGTTTTGAGGTCATGAGATGAGATGTTAGAATGGGTTAAATTGTCAAAATAAACATCAAGTAGGCTCTGAATAATTTCCATTTGATGTTTAAATATTATGTGATGTTGGGTCATTTGGTTGACTTTGTTACAGTTCATGATGTGTTGATGGTTGACTTGGTTTTGATATTATGCAATGTTAGAAGGTGTTAAATCGTCCAGTTCCTAACTTTAAAATTCAGACCAAAGGATGGTGTTCGATTGGTTTGAGCTTGAGCTCCAAAGGTCAAAAGTGTCTGAAGGCCCCAGTTTCGAATCCAATGAGGAATGAAAATCCCACCTTGTGACCATAGAGGTTCAAATGCGGTGATATGGATGGTCGTCCTGTGATTAGTTATCTCGCATAGCAGGTGGATATTCAAGTTAATTAAAAATAAATTAATTATAAATCTTATTGAACTAATAAAATACATGAAGTAGGTTTTGAATAAAATTTCCTTATTGATGGTTTCTTATTTAAATATTGTTTTATATGATATTAGGTGATTTGGTTAGCTTTGTTTCTTTGTTTTTACCTCAAAGGATATGATGACAACATGAGATCAAGTCAGATTGTTAGATTTCATTGTTTATCAAACTAAATAGCAAGGTTATCTATATATATATATATAAAATAGAGAGAGAACACCTAAAAAAATGAAAAACTCACACACTTTAAGTACCATTCATTTGTATGGTATGTACATATGTATATGTTTAATTGAAGATGTTTTCTTGGTTTTTATGCATGTGTACACGATGTCATTTTCTTGTTTTTAAATGGGCCTCTTTAATCTTATAAGGCATTCTCTGGATAATTCAAATCGAAGCAACGGGATCCTTCAGATACGAGTGTAATAGGAGCATCCGTCGACAAAGGTAGCGAAATTCCTTGTCGGGTAAATTCCGTTGCCTCTGTGTTTTCACATCGAGAATTATTTGCCAAAAAAAACTATTGGAATAAACGAAATTGGTAGGAATTTTCACCTGTTGTCCATCGACTACGTCTTTCGGTCTGACCTATTGGATCTTGGATCAATCTATATTGATTGACTGACCCTCCTGGCCCAACCCTAGACACTCTAAGATCATATGCATCGTTATTATGGTGTTTATAAGTTTTTAATATTTTTGCGGTTTTTTTATGAACTTTTTTGCAGGTTTTCAATGGGGTTTTCATTTTTTGCGGTTTAAATATTGTGAGAAGGTAATAAGACTAGATATATGTGTGAACATATATCGTGGATTATTCATATGGGTTCACATATGTATCTTTAAATTGATTTTTCATGATATTTAATTTTTTTTTCTGCTAACAAATTGCATCTTTAGATTTTGTGAATGGACCAATTTCAGGTTATCTGTTCTCTACTTTCGTTGGTGTTATATGATTAAATGTTCATATAAAAAACAATCTTGCTTTCAATTGATGTAATAATAGTCTGTTATTTTTTTCAAAATATAATTTTACATTTTATTGTTTTAATTAAGTACACATTAAGGTGACGTTTGTTTTTTAAGATGTGTTGAAATCTGAAATCATATTTCACTTTTGATTGATAAGAGGTAGTGTTGAAGTCCGAAATTTGAATCAATAAGACTGTTTTTGTAAACTAATAGATGTTTAGATTTTGTGTAAATTGTTTATTTTACCCATAAAAAAAATTATAGTGTTGAATTTATACACATTTATTCATCATTATTACAAAATTTACATCTAAGTTATATAATTAACATTCATTTAAACGAAAATATACTATTAACGGTATGAGAAAAGTCTAAAAACACTAAATGAACTTTAGTGTTTGGAATGATCAAGTCTTTGGAAAGTTTTTTGGAACAAATAAGTCCTTGGACTTTCTGAAACTTGTTAAACAACTGTTTGGACTTTCTAAACCCGTTAGATACATTCTTATGACCTATAAAACTACTTAATGTAGTAAAATAATAGAAAAGACATGAAGAAAAGCCAATGAACATTCATATTTTGAGCGATAAAATCCTTAAACATTTTTTGAACCAAAAAAATATTTACATTATATAAAAAAGTACTTACATTTAAAAAAGATTATTGATGAAATTTATTTTAATTAAAATTACAAGATATTATGTCAGTGATTTTTCAAATAAAAAAAGATTTAAAAATGAGTACTGATTATATTTATTTTTAATTAAAAATAAAATATATTTTGTATATGATTTTTCAAATTAAAAAAATAAAAAAAAGTTTAAAAATATTACTGAAGGAATTTATTTTAATTAAAAATAAAATTTTATTTTATTTTTTATTAAAATAAATTTCATCTGTAATCTTTTTATTTTTTTAATTTAAAAAATCACATACATGATATATATTTTTTAATTAAAATAAATTTGATCACTAATTCTTTTTAAATTTTTTTAGTTTGAAAAATCACTGACAAAATATATTTTAATTTTAATTAAAATAAATTTTATCAAAAATCTCTTTTAAATGCAAGTATTTTTTTTTGTAAATGTAAGTATTTTTTTTGTTATATTTGTTTAATTTCATATATCTCAATACTTTTAGGTTCAAAAAATGTTTAGAGACTTAATCTTTCAAAATATGAATGTTCATTGGGATTTTTTTTCGGACTTTTTCCATTATTTTATCACATTAACCAGTTGTATAGGTCATAAGGATGTATCTAACAAGTTTTAGAAAGTTCAATGAGTTATTTAACATGATTTGAAATGTCCAAGAACTTATTTATTCCAAAAAATTGTCCATTGACTAAATCATTTCAAGCACTAAAGTCCATTAGATTTTTTTAGACTTTCCCTTAATGGTATTTAACACATTTAAATCATATTAAAATACATCAATTGAGAGAGGTGATGATCAATTGAGAAACGTTGTCTCTGAAGGTTTGGAGAACAGTAAAAGGCAAATAAGAGGTTATTTATCTCTTACCAAATAAGAGGAGAATAAGACATAAGTAACCTTGAAAAATTGAAACAAACAAGCATCACAAATGACCCTATAGTTTTTTATCAGGTAAAAAACAAAATATCGATAAAAGAACGAAAATACCCCTCATTTAACAAAATCTTTCAACAGCTGGACCAAATCCAGAACGTTTTTACAAACTACGATGACCATCTTGTGATTTCAAAATTGTAGGAACCACATAGACCAAATTTGTAGTTTATTCTTTACATGGAACGACATCGCTCTTAAAAACCGAAAAACGCCCTTATCTTCTGAGTAAAAGACATTGATTCCTCCATATCCTTTACTCCAATTTTTTTAAATTCTTCAACAAGCATCTTCATGCACCGTTCCACATCACTCCTGAATACCCATGAATACCCCTCCTGCTTATCCTTACCCTTGTCGTCGGCAACACACCCGACTCTAACGCCTTTACGATACGCCTTACACGCCATCAAAATAGCGTGGGCACGGTCACGAAAATGCTCAATCACCAGATCCTCAAAATGCTGCATCCAAAAACAACACCACCAAAAGTTTAAAGATCTACTGAAAGCTCAAAACACCAATCTGAAAAAAGGGGAGTTGTTTAGATCACAAGTCCTACTCAATAACCCCCCGTCACAAAATAAGTGTTCTCCATTTCTATTTTCGTTTGTCCAAAAATAAGTGTCCACTTTAAAAATTAACTGTATTTTCCCATCCTATCTTTCATTATCTGATGGAGAAAATCTCTCTATTATCAACGATAAAAACGTCATTTAGTTAATTAAAAAGTGTAATAATTACACACTCCTAGAATTGTGTGCCATTTTCATGGTGGACATTTATTTTAGGACGGAGGAAGTATTTGCATGGGTGATACTATTCCATGCCCTTGTCGGACCATGTTGAACCAGACATTGAAAGAGTTTTTGGATAGCATTGGGAGTTGTGCCTCTGCGGATAAATCGAGAAACAAGTGAGAAGGATAAAGAGTATGGCGACTTGGGGGGTGTTCGGCGAGGGAGACGGGAAGGCCAAGGGGAACGTAGGAAGAGCAGTTCAGGATGGACATGGTGGCCTTAGAGCATCTCTGATGAAGACGCCAAAATTACTTTTTTCACTATTCATCTCTCCACGAAGACACTATATTTTAGATTAAGGGGCCGTTTACCAAAAACTTATCCGGTAAGTGCTTACCAGTAAACTTCAACACTATTACTTACTTACCGGGTAAGATTTTAGTCCACCAAAACGGTACCGTATGCAATAATTTACGTGATAAGCTCTTACCATGGTAAGAGGTATCGCCTTCACTTACTGGGTAAGACTCTTGTTCCTTGTCTCACTCTTACAGGGTAAGATTCTTGGTCCTTGCCATATTCATCCGGTAAGATAATTTGACTTGGTAAGCTTAATTCATCCAGGCACCTTAATACATCCAAGGCTTAATGGGAAAAAAGAAACAAACAACTCCTCAGTTTTTCACGCTTTTATTGTATGTCCGTCTTAGTTTTTCTCACTCCCCTAGTAGTTTTAGTTTTACCAGCTTTATGTTTCCTTGTCTGTTTTTATCTTATGTCCCTCTCATGTGTTGCTGCTCCGTTTTAAGACGGTAACTTTAGTGTAACGAGTAATTTAGTGTGATTGAGATTTACAAGAGACTGAAAGGGTTTTGGTTAAGCTATAAAACGAGTGAAGAGGTGTGGAATGTACACTCGTATAAACTAACTTGAACTCGGGATCACCGTGCAGCAAGGGTCAAGGGAGCCACACCCCCTTGCAGGGTCTAGGCTTTAGGGGCAATGCCCTTCAGTAGCACTGATTGGTGCTATCAGCAAGCAAGGCCTTTCAGTGTCACTAATCAGTGAGTAGTAACTGATATCAGTGAGTGCTCACTCACCGATGTTGATGTCGACGTTGATCATTCTTAACTGTTATGTAACCTCCCAGTAACTAACCGGTAACCAGATCTCTGTGTTTTGCTTTGGTTTTTCTGCCCAAAAGCAGTGTTAGTTTGGCTTATCCTCAAGTAATTTTCGTGCTACCCAAGGCTGTAACAGCGTCCAGCTATTACTTACGAAAAGTGTTCTTACGCGATCCAAGATTCTATCCAAGTTTGATTTTCTTGAATCATCACAAAACCCAAGATCTAACATTTTGGTCATTGTACCTATGCACACACCCTATGCTACTTTTCCCACTTGTATCCTTGTCTTCCTAAAACCCTAAACCCTAGAACCTACCTTTGTGTGGGATATACTCATTATTTTCAGTTTGGTTCATCAATAATTTCTCGCAGAAGGCCCTAAAGAAGCCACTGTAAGTAAGATAGCATGCTATAGCCTAGGCATTGCGATCATACCTTTGGAGGGTGCTTCATAGTGTAAGCCATAGTTCTGAGAGAGAGGATTAGTATATGCTTGTTGTATTGCAGCGACCGCTTTTCTTCATCAACGGAGCCACTTGAATTTGCAACTATAGGTTCGTTGAAATAGGGCTTTGCATTCAAAATCAGACCCTGTATAGATACCAAAACTTGAAGCATCGTTGAAGCACCAGGTATCCACTTCTCGTTACTGGCACCATGCCAAGTGTTTAGAAGACTCAAGCAAACTTTCCCATTGTGATAGAGATTCGGATTAATACGTATGCCACCAGAGTGATAGTAAAGTTCCTGAAAAGAATTATTTAATACCCATTAGATCTTATTGCTTGGGGTGTGATTGGTACACTGGACAAAACAAACAAGGATCACTGTTCCATGTTTAGCAGGACTTTTATGTGGAACAGAGGCATGCTCCCACCCCCACCCCATGGAACAAGGTGGAACAGACCCTATATTTTACCAATATAACGTCAAAATAAAACATAATTCTCTTCTAAAACATCAAATACACCTCCCTCTTTACATTTTATTCATTTTTTAAATAATATTTATTGTATTTTATGCTCTTTAAACTTTCACTTTGTCCTCAAAATATTATTTTATGTTCTATGTTTGGTTAATTTTTATGTAATTTATTAAAAAATTTAATAAAAAAATAATATATAAAAGGTATAAAATCAAATTAGAAACCACATAAACTTTTTACTTTGGTGTCATTTTAATCGTCTTGGTGAAAGTTTTCCGATGATATATTTTGTTATAAAAATATTTATTTTATTATAATTTAACAAATTACATAAATTAACCAAAATATATAGAAGATATAAACAACTCATTAGGGGTAAATTGATCATTTTATTTGTTTTGTCCTGTTTATCTGTTTTGTCATGTCCAGTCATATCTTATCAAATGCTGAACAATTTTCCTGTCCTGCCTGGATACCAAATGCATTGAAATCAAACGATAGGATACAGTGGAAAAAGAAGAGATAAGACATACAGGTGGAGCATCAGGATAGTTGCAAGGGAAGCAGGCATCAAAGAAAAAAAGACCATCATGATACGGAGTCCCTTCAGCTCCAATTATCACAGCTGTTAACAGATCCATCCTTGATTCATAAACCCTTACAAATATCATATCTGCAACCAAATAACAAAAATAAATCAACCCAAGTGCCCCAACCTCGCAGGCAATAAGAAAACAAGTTGCAGAACTTGAAAAACAGACCAGGCAGGTCCTTCTTGAGAATCCTCCATTCTTCTTGTATCTTTTTAGCCCAGTTTTTCGATGGCTGCAAAAGTTATAAACCTATAAAGGTGAAATGGTGGCAACTAACTAAACAAGCTCAACTATAACTTCACTTGCCTGCATCATTGATGAATTCTGTGCTGCATAATGATGACATGAATGGTCCTTAACAATGTCAAACTTCTTGAACTTCTGATCCTTCCTCAGAACATCATCATCATCATTGCCAAGGTTTCCCATGCTAGACGAACTTCCTGCTACTCCAGGATCTTGGTCCAACATTGCATCTTCCATTGAAACAATTTCTCCATCTTCAGGTACATCAACAAACTCATTTACCTCCACCTTAGGGTCTACTACTTGAGGGTAAACTGCAACTGCGGACAACCAAGTATTATGGGAACTACTGGCCCCTGAACCAGATGACATTCTGTGGTCCCCTGCTTCGAGTGATCCCTTTACATGTTTAACCTTCTTTGCATCCCTTCGTAACTGTAGACTAGGACAAGCTGAGCTACTGAAACCAACTGTTGCATGTTCACCCTTAGTACGCTCACCAGATAACCTCAACGGAAGCCGCTCCACGTTGTGTTTGTGACTAGCTGTATCCAAGTTCGGACTACCCATTGATGACAAATTCAGCCTTGCATAATCAGGGTGGGTCGACTGCATGAATCCGTTTGAAGAAAAGGTATCTTGCACTGCAGAAGTCATCTTGTTTTTCATTTTGATAGAATCATAAAACCCTGGAAGGGAAGCTTCAACGCCGGTAGGAAGATCTATGTTGTCAAAATAAGATTTCAAAATTGCATCCTCATCCTCATCCTTATAAATATAATCATCAGCATAAAAATCCATATAATCCTTCCTATCATATGAATTAGAAACACCAGCATCTGAATCTAGTTCTACTATGCCACCAAGTGCCGATGAAATGCCACCCTAAGAACAGAGAAGGCATCATTATTAACAAAGAAGCTTACCTGTAACAAATCACCAGAAAACTAGACACAAAAAACAGACCACAATGTAGTAGTATACCAACAAATACTTGGGGGCTGTTTGGTTGGTTTCCATTAAAGCTGTCTGACTGTATAGATTGGAAAGGTTTTTGTTTGGGAGGGTTTTTCATGGATGGAAGGAAAAAATTTGTGAGGGGCAGGTTTGGAAATTTTGTTTGGCTTTCTACATAAAGCTCCCCAAGAAGCTTACTGAATAAGCTAGTTTCTATATCATTAAGCCACCATCAAATAGTCAATCTAGCTGACCTAATAAGTTGTGAGGCTCCTTAAGCTGCTAACAATTGCAAGTCACTAGCATTTGTTAAAGTGCCCTATGCATATACTAGCGAAGAATCCATTGGGTTATGACCAATATTTTCTGACCCACTTCTGTTTGAATAGTTCTACCACAGCACAAGAACAAACAAGTTTGAGCTGTTTTGATGATTTGATGCAGAACGGTTAAGTGGTCTGAATGTATCAAGATTTTCAGTTGATGCCCTTTGTTGATCCATCAAACGAGTCCTAAACTACATTAAAACATTTGAATACCAACATTTTCCAACAAACCTAGAAGATCGAACCAACTGAATGAATGATCATACCACTTAAGGTCAATAAATCACCAATAAGCCACCATTGATCTTATCATTACCTCGTTTTGCTTACTCATCTTCTTGCGTTTCAGGTTCCGATTAACCGGTGGAGAAGATACTTCTAATTTGGCTTCCATGGACGATGAACTCCCTGGAAACACTCTTTTCCTGAATAATTATAAAAAAGGTCATAAACATGACATAGATAAATTAATGCAAATTTCTATCTACCAAGTGAGAAAGAAATTTTACTTTGACTTCTGAGGGATGCGTCTTCCAGTCGCCGGCTACTCCATTTATTCGGGATACTAACAGCAACTGAAAATTGGGGGGGGGGGGGGGGGGAATGTGAATACAAAGAAACCCCCCTTTTTTCTAGGGTTTTTGTTCTTCGATCGTTATCAGGTACGTCCACATTGCCCGCAACGAACCTGGATTTTCTTCACGATCATGAGACTCAATTTACGGAGAATTCCGTTTTCAAAGCGTTTACTGAGAAGATCGACGGTGATTGATAGCGAACCACTAACGTAACCATCGGCTTTAAGCGGACCAGTTATGTACCAGCCGATTTAAACGTTCATGTTAGAGCATCTACAACTGTAGTAGTTCTTACAGCATCTCCAACTATAACCGCTTATGGTTGGTTTGCCCAAAAGCCATTTTAGGGGGTGCACCAGATTGCTACTAAATACAACTTATTGACTTATATCGGTATCATATCGGTAATAAATATTTTTAAATGTTTGGATAAATAATTTATACCGGTGCCAAACCGGTAATAAGAAGTTTTTAAAAAAGTTAAACCCTTCTAACTTATAATAAGTTGGTAAGTGCTTTTGTAGAAAAACAGAAATTGTTTCAAATAAGCAATCCCAAACACCCCCTCAGCAATCTTTCATTTCAAAAATCTCAACTCAACTCCACCCATTAAAACAACTCAACTCAAGTCGTACAGATTGAGTTGGGTGTCGGATTGAAACTTTGATATATCATTTTACAATCTAGTTAAGTGTTTGTGTTTAAAAAAAATATAAATAAGAACATAAAAAAGGCTAACAAACTCAAAAAAGATTTGAAGGTTTATGTGACAAGAAAGTAAAATTACGGTTGAAATTGTAATATAATTTTGAATATAACTAACTACAGGTTGGTCTAATTTCTAATGTACGATAAATCATATTAAATCCATAGTATATAAAAAGATCGGGTCGATCGGGTCGGGTTGGATTCAAATTACTATAACCCAATTTCAACCAATAGATGCGGTTTGACCTAATTTTGTATGAACTACGTGTTGGATTACCTCGGGGTTGAGTTCTTTCTGGGGTTTTTTCGTGTTGGGTTGGTCGATTGTTTGAGCACTCGTATTTCCAACTCGTCAAATTAAGAAATCACATTAAAGTCCACGTTGGTAGTTCTTATAAGAACCTTCTTTTTTGTGGGTCTCATGTATTTTTCAACATCGATAATTATTATAAAACCAGTAAAATGTAAAAAAACTAAGAATGTCACTTTACACAAAATTCACACAAATTTTGTGGTAAGAACCAAGGTTTCTTATAAGAACTCTCCACAATGGTAGTTCCTACAAGTAACTTTATATTTAACTTATAAGAACCTTGCATTGAAGATACTTTTATAACCTGTTTTTTTGTGCTTTTTCTTATCACCTCATTTTCATTTTATGATTTTGCTTCCGGTGGTTTTTAATTGAGTAAAAATCGATAAAAGAATGAAAATGTCTATTATTTAACAGAATTTTTTAAAATCTTTAGAGGAAAGAATCAAATTCAGACGTTTTTGTAAATCACGATGGTCATCTTCTAATTTCAGAACTGCAAGAAAAGTGTGAATTTTGATTTAACTTTAACAAACGAGTGGCAATTTCATCTAAAATTAAAGAACCTGTGGATAGGGCTGTAAACGAACCGAACGAACACGAACAGAGGTTTGTTCTTGTTCGTTCGTTTAACTTAACCGAACAAACACGAATGGTAAACGAACGAAAATCTTTGTGTTCGTGTTTCGTTCGTTTAGAAATCAGGTGTGTTCGTGTTCGTTTATGTTCGTTCGTTAACATGCTAAACGAACATAAGTAAATATTATTTGAATTCAAAGTAAATAAATAAAAGATTATATATTAAATTTAATATAAAAATGAACGAAAATAAACGAACGGTAAATGAACGAACGAGACTCTTGTTCATGTTCGTTCGTTTAACTAAACGAACAAAAAAATTTGTTCATGTTCATTCATTTATTAAATAAACGAACATAAACGACCTTCCCGCCGAACGGTTCACTGAACGTTCGGTTCGTTTACAACCCTACTTGTGGAGCAAAAACCCCTTGCATAAGATGACAAAATCATAAGCTATGTAAAATCATCCCAAATACATAATCTTCTTTCAAAATAAAGATAGATGTAGGTTTATTTACGTGATTATAAGGAACCGTACATCATCTCTCAGAGGTACAGATACAGATACAGAAAAACGCCCTTATTTTCCGAGTAAGAGAATCGTCTACATCGCCTCTCTTAAACTCCTCCATACCCTTCACTCCTATTTGTTCAAATTCTCTAGCCAACATCTTCATGCATTGTTCTACATCACTCTTGAATCGTCGTGAACGCCCCTCACCCTTGTCAACGACACACCCGACTCTAACGCCTTTACAATACGCTTTACCGGACATCAAAATAGCGTGGGCACGATCACGAAAATGCGCAATCACAAAACCCTCAAAGTGCTGCATCCAAAAACATCAACTCATCAAACACAAACCATCCCACCAAAAGTTATGTGTTTATAATACATTGGCTTCATGTATTAATAATAAGGGTTTCAAAATTTACAAAAAAAAATCAAAAAGAATGTTGCTTTAGATCGTAAGTCCTAATTTAGGCTTGTTCTTTGGTCGACATCCATTATATGTGGGAGGAACGAACCGATCCAGTCATCCATTGGGTGTTGAATTTTTCCAACTGATCCAATCCGATTAACATTGGACAATAGGGGTGTACACAGTCCGGTTTGAGGGGTTTAACCCATCAGACCACAAACCAAACCGTAATGACGGTTTATAAAATTTTCAAACCGAGCGGTTTGACATCAATTGCCCAGACCGGTCAAACCAGACCATAAAAAAGACGGTCTGGTCTGACCGGTTTAGACGGTTTGGGTCTTTAATAGACTTTAAATATTAAACTTAAAAAACATATATAATTTATAACTTTAGATTAAATATCCATATCGATTATGTTAGATGTTAGGCATTATGATGGATTTAAGGATATATTTGAGTTATATCCCATAAGTTAAAAAAGTTGGACTTGTTAATAATAAAATAAATAATTAAATAATATATATATATATATATATATATATATATATATATATA
>NC_037544.1:2003327-2008983 GCF_001531365.2 Cynara cardunculus var. scolymus
CTCTATATATATATATATATATATATATATATATATATATATTTGGCGGTCAGTTTGGTCCAAACCGTCCAAAAAAGGTTCCAGACCGCAGACCGGACCGGACCTCCCGATTTTCTATTTTCCAAACCAAACCAAACCGCCAGACCGCAAAAAACAGTCCGGTTTGATTTGGTTTGAGCGGTCCAACAGATTTTTTGAACACCCCTATTGGACAATGGATCCAATGGGTGATTGGATCGATTTGGTTCCATCCATTTGATATTTTTATCGGATATTTATTGCATCGGATCATATCCATCCAACATCCAATGGATGATCCGGTGAGATTGCATCCGTCCAATAAGTTAATTTAATCCAATTTTCCAACAATGAAACAAATTGATTAATCATTTTTAATATGTACTAAAACCAACACAACCTAGGCTAAAGAAAATAAAAAACCAATCGGGTGCTAAAGCGTGGGTGTTTTGTACCCATTGAGCAAAGACGGGTTGAAACAAATTCCGATTTAAGCTAATTGGAAACAAATCAATTGGATAATGGTTGGATGGATAACTGGATGAAAAGAGATGGTTAATTGGATGTTGGCTGGTTAGGTTTGGTCGCATCTGGACTCCCATCCAATAAGCCACCGTTCCAAATTGAATGTTGAAAATTTTAATTCGTTCCGATTCAATTACAATTGGATATCCAATTATGGTCCGTCAATTCTAATTGGATCAATTGACTTTCTGCACCGCCCCTAAGTCCTAGTATTGTTTTATCTTTTTATAGGTATCTATGGATGTCCGGACCAGTTTGCATGCACCTCGACTAATCCCATAGGACCCTAAAGCTCACAGTAGTGAGTCAACATTAGGTTAGCAGAGTCCTATGTATTTTTGGGTAAACATGGGTTTCCAAGCCAACCTACGATCCCCGACTAATCCCCCACACGACCACGAATTGCCTAGAGTCATCATAGGTGAACCTCCATGGCTTTGGCAGTGCTAGGATTAGAATTGGAACCCGGAAGCAGAGTCCTACGTTAGACTCGGGAAGTGTGGTTTTGCTTGTGTTGTATTTGACTTCTAACACGATTTTTTTTCGTTTTCTAATCTCAGGTATGTTTCAAACCCTAACCGTTTGGTTCTTCCTCTATTTCTTTGGGGGATATTCTAATTTTTTTTTTCACACTTCTCACAAGCCGGGGGTCTGCTACTTTGTAAAGGTCAGGTCTGCATACATCCCCCAACCCACTCTACCTTCGGGTGAATAACAGATTTTCCTTGGTTTGGTTTTAAATAAGATAAGCATCATATATGTATAGCCATTGCTATCATACCTTTGGTGGCTTCTTCATAATGTAGACCATAGTTTTGAGAGACAGAACTAGAGTTCGCTCATTGTATTGCATCGACATCTTTTCTCCACTAACAGAGCCACGCAATTGTGCGAATCCAGGTTCGTTAAAATAGGGCTTTGCATTCAAAATCAGACCCTGTATAGAGACCAAAACTTGGAGTATTGTCGAAGAACCAGGTATCCACTTTTCGTTACCGAAACCACGCCAAGTGTGTAGAAGACTCAAGCAAACTTTCCCACTGTGATAGAGATTCGGATTTATACGTAAGCCACCAGAGTGATAGTAAACTTCCTGAAAAGAATCATTTAATACCCATCAGATATTATCATGTGATATCAAACCTAGGATAAAGCGTTCTATATGGTATTAGGTGTGGCGGTGAGGTCAAGCCTCAAGCCTAAGAGCCAGGGCGAGTCCATAGCTTTAATTTATGTATTATATATATAGAGAGAAGACGTTTCAAATGCAACCTATCTCAATTGTACAACCAATGCAACCCAATCAATTGAGACATTTATGGAAACGATGAGGCTTCATTTATTATGATTTGGATATTCATGGAAGATGATTAGAGTTCATTAATTATGATCAACGCTTTATATCAGGAAACAATCAAGAAATTAAAAGTAAAAAGGATCAAATAACACCATAAAAAATGTGCATCAACCATGGCATACCATGGCCCATGGAGATTAACGAGGCTTCAGAGACGAGCCTGGTGTCACAGCAGTCACCATGGCGCGCCTTTTAGAACACTAGATATTATCATATGGAATCAAGCCACAGGATGAAGTGGAAAAAGATGGAGAGACGACATACAGGCGGAGAAAACGGATAGTTGCTAGGGAAGCAGACATCAAAGAAAAAAAGACCATCATGATATGGCGTCCCTTCTGCACCCATTATCACGGCTCTTAAAAGATCCATCCTTGATTCATAAACCCTAACAAATATCGTATCTGTAACCAAATAACAAAAATAGTTGGGTCTAGAAGGTAACAATCAGTGGGGAATCTAGAACTTAGGCGACTGGGGGAACATGTGAAGATGTTAAAAAAATTTGAAACAGAAGAACTCAAACGAACCAAAATGGTTCTGTTAACAGAATAAAGGTAACTTATTCAGTTTAAATTTCAGTTATTTTCTTACAATTTCGGTTAAACCGAATAACAAAATTCGAATGATTCATAATGTACCAGATGGTTAAAAGAATAGACCACTAAACTAATTTGTAACAAATTCACATTTTACACATAACTAATTTGTAACAAATGTAGTAAAAGAAACACATCCTTCTTCATATAATTGTAAGGGAGGGGGAGGGGGGTTGATGGGGGCACCAAAGGAAGCAAAAGAAAAAACCATAGAAAACTCTCTCCCCATAGATGGTTTTTGGGAGTTCACAGGGGGCCTTGCCCCTGATTATATATAGCATAGGTCTGCCACTGGTAACAATATAGCAGACACAAATTGTAGAGGGAGGAGAATACAGTAATTTCAAAGATTAATAATAACTTCTATTATCAACAAAAGTAAACCAACCCAAGTTCCCCAATCTTGCAAGAGAAAAAGTTAAGACCAAGAAACAGGTAAAGAGAAGAAAACAAGTTGTAAGAAACTAAAAGAACAGACCAGGCAAGTCCTTGTTGAGAATCCTCCATTCTTCTCGTATCTTTCTAGCCCAGGTTTTCATTGGCTGCAAAAATTATACAAGATTTAAAAGTGAAAGATGGATAAAAGGTAGCAAATTTTGAAACAAGTTAAATTATAACTACACTAGCCTGCAACATTGATGCTGGCCTCCGAGCTGCATAATGATGATCTGAAATGTCCTCAACAATGTCAAACTTCTTGAAGTTCTCATCCTTCCTCAGAACATTGCCGAGTTTAGAGCAACTTCCCACTATTCCTGAATCTTGGTCCACTTTCACGTCTTCCATAATATGGCCATGTTCATGATGGGAACTACTGGCTCCTGAACCAGATGACATTTGTGGCACCTTGTTTTAAGTTGTTTCTTTAGAGATTGAACCCTTTTTGCATCCCTTTGTAACTGTAGACTAGCACAAGTAGTGCTACTGGTACTAAGTGATGTGTGTTTATGTTTAGCAGGCTCATCAGACGACCTCAGCGACAGTGTATGCAAGCTCGGACAACCTATTGCTGACATATTTGGCCTTTCAGTTGCAGAAGCAATCAAATATCTTGCATTGTAGAAGTCATCTTGTTTATCAATTTGATAGAATCAAAAAACCATGGAAGGGAAGCTTCAATGCCAGTAGGAAAATATATGTTTTTAAAATGAGAATGCAAAATCACATGATGAGCATAAGAACCCATAATAATCTTTCGCATCATAAGAATTAGAAGGGCCATCCACTGAACCTAGTTATGCCACCAAATGCCGATGAGATAATGGTACTTTAAGAATAGAGGAAGGCTTTGATTAGTACAAAAAAGCTTAACTGTAACAGATCACTGGAAAACAAGACACAAAAACAGCACCAGATTGTAGTAGTATACCAGCAAATACTTTTTTCTGGAAGGGTGTCCTAGGCTATGCCCGGACTAATCCCGGCAAATTGTGACTGCAGGAAATCAGTCTCAGTGGCCACAATTGTTGTGTACGTCTGGAATCGAACCCTGGGCAAATGGGATATTCCACCACATTCCCAAGGACCTCAACCACTACACCACAACCCTTGTGGTTTACCAACAAATACTTAAAGTACAACTCACTAGCATTTGTTAAAGTGGGGTAAGACCAATGTTACCAATATCATGTTATCATTACTTAATAGGCAAGAAAACAGACTTGGATGCCAGAAAAGTTAATGTGAACAATTGATTGACATTTGAAATCAAAATACGATAATTAATAGAGAAAGTATTTTCCGAAATTTTGAAATTTGGGTGTTCTTTTAATTGCATTGATTGGGTTATGACCACAATTTATTGATCCCCTTCTGGTTGAATAGTTTTACTGCAGCCCAAGTTAATTTTGAGCTATGAAAGAGAAGCTGAAACCTATTAAGATGTTGAATTGATGCCCTTTGTTGATTAATTACAGCCTTCTAACTTTGAAAAACGATTGCAATTTGCATCATGGAAGTATGTATACTAATGTTCAACAATAGAAAAATCCAAAAAGCGCAGGAAAATAATCAGTAAATTAACCAACATTGATCTAAATTCTTACCTCGTTTCGCTTATTCATCTCAATCCTTGCGTTTCAGGGACCGATTAACCTCTAATTTTAGCTTCAATCCACGACGAACTCCCTGGAAACACCTCTTTTTTCCTAAATAATTATATCATAAATATATAAAACAATGCAGATTTCAATCAATTGAGAGAGAGAGAGAGAGAGAGAGAGAGAGAATTTTACTTTGAGTTGTTAGGGATTCATCTTCCGGCGACTCCATTTAAACAAAAACCCTAAAACATAGGGTTTTTGGTATTCGATTGTTAATCAGATTTCCCGCATTTTTTTCCCATTCATACTGATCGTCTAAAAGAAGATTATACCGAGTCAGTCAGAACCACCGGTTTAAACGGGACTAATTACGTAACTAAAGACCTATTTGGTAGTTGTTGAATGGTTTTGTGTAGAATGATTAAGTGTTTAGAATGTGATATAATGCAAAATGAAATATAATTATTTGGTAATTGTTTACAATGAAATTAGGGCTCTTAACGGTTAAAAGAAGTCGATGATACAAAATCATTTAGAGGGTTTTAGAACCATTAAGAGGCAGACTTTTTTTTTTGCCAAATAAGATTCACCTCATAATGATTCAGAGTTTGTCTCTTAATAAAACTATTAAGGGGTAAACAAACAACCTATAACCGGTTTAAATGAACCGGTTCTGGCTTCAACGAAACTGATTACGTAACTAACCGGTTTAAACGAACCCTCGGTTCATGACCAAAATAATCCAACAAAAAGAACTAATTATATTTTTAATCCTAAATTTTACAAATTTTAAATTTTAACCACGGAAAATCCAAGATAAAACACCTTTTTTTTGTTAAAGTATGTTATCTCCTTAATTTTAAACTAGAATGGTACTCGCGTAATGCAGCGAGATACATTTTGATTTTAATATCTTTTTTATTTTTTTTATCTCAATCGATGTTATAATATGATATTGTGTGATTTTGAAAAAACGATGATGTTTTTATTTTTTATTAAAATATATATATTTTAAGATATCACAAAATTTTGATAAAATTATATCAATATTAGTATCAAATTAACTATTTAAAATTTCTCATTTTTGTGTAATTTTTTAATTCAAATTTTTTAAT
>NC_037544.1:2009303-2014944 GCF_001531365.2 Cynara cardunculus var. scolymus
TTTATTAATGCATATTACTTAAAACTCAAGATTGCAAGTATATTGTGCGTAAGTACAACTTATTAAAACTCTATATTTGAATTCGTGTAACTAACTGCAGATAAATATAGTCAAATACAAGATAAACATTTTATTTTAAATATAAATTATGATAAAACTTAAATTAAATTAGAAAATTATAATTTAATAATCTATAGTTTAAAATCTAATATATATTTTAAGATAAAATAATAACCAATTCATCTATCGTTTTCTCAAAACTGTAAAATAAAATTGATAAAGACAAATAACACGTGATTTATTGCTCGTTATTTGGAATCACATAAAAACCGCTACAACTCATCTTGTTTCGTCATTTTTTTGTGATGATTACGATAAACAAATAAATTTAGCTTAAAAGATCGTCAAAAGCAAAAACTGCTCGTAAATCTACTCGTGTCTTTATCTAAAACAGGAATATAACATCATACATTTTTACAACATAAAACATATGTAACAACCTATCTCACATGGATAAAGCAGTACTACGATAAATTTATGAGCTCTTTATAAGCTCAAAGTTATGACTACTAACAACTTCCACCATGGTTATCGAATCAGATTTGGAAGTTATTGGTCCGTCTACTGCTTTTTTGGGCATTACAACAAGCCTCCCATGGCATAACAAGGTTTGTGCTTTTATGAGATTACTCAATTGACAATAAAATTTGGTTTTTGGCGGTTCTCCTCAGAGGTCACATGTTCGAGTCATGTAAGGCCTCTAGGATTTTCCTGACCGTTCTCCAGGACAGATGGGATTAGACGAAGTGCGTGCAAACTGGTTCGGACACCCACGGTTAACAAATCTTACTGTTGAATGCATTGTGTTTAACTATTCCAAAACGAAGACCGAACGAATACGAGTCTATACTTTAACAAAAAGAAAAACAAGTGAAAACACCACAAAATCTTTACAAAAAAGTTCATTTTAGAAGGAATATATGCTTAGAAAGTAGCATACCATTTGGATGGCTTAGCATTCAGCTGAAACCATTAAGCCAGATTCCATTTTGCTTTTCTTGATTAAGTCCATGACCACCACATCTATAAATACCAGACCATGCATAAGCTTTTGAAAATATAGCAATATAAACCATCTTCATACTCTACAGTTCCCTCTGCTACTTCATATTACTAACCATGTCTTCCTGCACCAACTGTGACTGCTTCGACAAGACCAGATGCGCGTAAGTGACGAAATCATGCGTGTGTGTGTATATATGTGTGTATGTATATATATATATAGATGTATAATCATTTACAAACCTAATAAAACCGTACAAACTTACAAACCGGTTTTCATGTCTTGTTTCACAACATGTGAAAATACAGTGTTGTTTCATATGTGAAATGTTGAAGATTGTTTTGTGTGCGGAAAAAAACAGTCTTGAACGTTTCACATATCTATATGTAATAGAAATTGGTTTGTAAGTTTGTATGAATTATTGGGTTTGTGAAAGAAACTCTAGAAAAGTTCACGTAAGTACCATTAATATTTTGACAACCTGAGAACCAACTATTTCATGAATAACTATTTCAAATTTATTCATCACGAATAACCCCTAAATTATTCATGAATATCATGATATTCATCAAGAATATCTATCACAATATTCATTATGAATAAAACATGAATAGCTCTCACCTGACCCTTTATATATCTTGTGTATATTTATAACGTATGTCTCTGACCAACTTAAGCTTGAATTGCAGCAAGGAAGGAAGCGAGTATGGTGTGACCATGGTCGAGAACGTGGACACTATTGTCATGGAGGTTCCTGCAGCCGAGAACGATGGCAAATGCAAGTGTGGTGCTAACTGCAGCTGCACCAACTGCACATGTGGTCACTAAACCAACCACACAATACAACCGAAACTCCAATAGCTAATGTTAGTCTATGGTTAAATAAAACCACACGATGGTGAGTCTCTTACGACTAGTTTCGAGTTAAAAAAAGGCGAGTGTAGGTCGAGTCTGTGTATGATGGCCACGCTTACGTGGCCATGGCCCATGGTTAAATGAAAAATACTTACCGTTGTTGAAGGTAATACAGGCTTCTCATTCTCTGCACACAGCAAGAAAACTCGACAAAAAACGTTGGAAGCAAAAGCAATCTTATAATACGAAAAAATCATTACATATATACATACGTACACCCCCTTCCCCCTGCTGATTGAATCGTTGTAATCCTCCGTGAAAAAAAGTAAGAGTGAAATGGTCATTTAAATCATTCAGACAGTATATTCAGTGAAAAAAAAAAGTTATCTTAATTCATAAAGACACCTTAATCTACACACTAGAAAACTAGCAAAACCATACTAAGGGGCTGTTAGGTTGGTTTTCCGTCAAGTAATGTATGAATAAAGTTGTGTGTGTATTAACCTGTCTGTATAGATTTGAGAAAGTTTTTGTTTGGGAGGGGTTTTTCATAGATGGAATGAGAGTGTTTTTTAATTGGGAGGAACAGGTTTGGAAAAAACTTGACTTTCTGCATAAGTCCCCCTAAAAGCTTTCTGAATAAGCCACTTTCTATATCATTAGGCCACTTCCAAATAATCATGTATAGCCTATTAAGCTGCTAACAAACAGACCTAACCCAGTAAATCCCACTTGAGAGCAGGGTCTAGAGATGAGATGTAAGCAGACCTAACCTCTATCCCAAAAAGTGTATCTCTACCCTAAAAAGAGTAGAGCAGTTGTTTCTGTGAAGATCCCCGACTTATGCAAGAGTGTGAGCAAACATGTATAAGACACGAACACTAACATATGGTAAACACAACATCTCTAGCCTAAACTACGAGCCCTCTAGCCACAACATATCTGTTATGGTTAAACGGAAGATATTTAGCGTGCCATAACACACAAAGGGGAACTTATCGCGGATAACAAATCAAGAACTCTTGTTATTAGCGTAAAAACAAGGAAACAAACGTATCAAAATGAGGA
Source organism: Cynara cardunculus var. scolymus (assembly GCF_001531365.2). NCBI lineage: Eukaryota > Viridiplantae > Streptophyta > Magnoliopsida > Asterales > Asteraceae > Cynara > Cynara cardunculus. The sequence continues at coordinate 2,012,290 of NC_037544.1, forward strand.
TCCACCTCGGTAGGTCAATGATATAATAAAAATCAAGATTCATTTATTCTCGACTCGCCAAGAGGCATGGTATAGTTCATGTAAATCTCTGAAACTAAAAGGTGATATTGTTGCTTTGATTAATCATACATTGAAGCCCTCGGAACGAAGGCATAGACGATGAGCTTCGATCCATTTTGAGCAAGCTGTTTCACCGTGTTCCACAATGCATTCGTCTCGCAGCTTCTTAGTGTCGGGACAAGCACAGCAGATTTTCTTCTTTGGCTTTGATTCGGAAACTGTTGGTCCTTGGTCTTTTGGTGTTTTCGTTAATCGTAAGGTAGATGGGAAGTCTTGGGTCTGTAAGCCGCTCATGATTACGAGTTCCTGAACAACGATAAAAGTAACGTACGTGAATTCAAATCCTAGTTAAAAAGAAATGATTAATAACAGGTCTATGATTACGAGTTTCTTCGGTGTGGATTCTAGTTTAAATCTGACACGAATGTAGAATTTCCCTTCAAGTGAACATTGTGAACTACAATTTCGTTTGGACAGCGAAGGAATCATGCTTTTCTTTAACGATCATATGTAAACGTGGAACTAAAGAGAATACGCCAGTGTTAACCATGGAAATGGCTGAATACAGGCAATATGCAGTTGATTTCCATGGGCAGCTAACTTCGTTACCGGCATTCTCCATTTGTGTTGCCATCTCATCATACTACACGTAGCAACACAAATGGAGATCGTCAGTAGCGTGGTTAGCTACACATATAAATCAATTACATACTGCCCGTCTTAGGCCATTTTCATGGTTAACGCTTGCATATTCTCTTTGGTTCCATGTTTACATATGCTCGTTAACGAAAAAACAAGATTACTTCACAGTCCAAACGACAGAAAAGCCAAAACAAGACATAGGTAGTTTGCCAACAAGCTCAAGTAATACACATACATATTCCAATTGATTACAAATAACTTTGAATCTATACACAGCAAAAAGAACAGACTAAAGATCCAGATAATAAACACCAGAATTTTATAGGGTTTCTTCATTTACTTATTTTCTCAAAAAACAAAATCATAACAATAATAAATTTGTCCTAAGGGTTGGTTTCCAATGAGAATGGTAGTTACGATGAGAAGGGTAAGAAGGATCTCCACCATTGGATCAATCCTAATTAAAGATTAACACTAAAGCGGTGTTCCAAGGTGCACCGGATCAATTCCCGTGATAAGCGCAGTTCACCATTAACTTCCATCCTCATATGATCACTTATGCTTCTCACTATAAACTTCTATTCTCACATGATCATTGTCTTTGTTCTAACCCCTCAACCCAAACCCACTTTTTCAGAAACAGTAAACCCTAACGGATGAACCCTTGGGGTATCGAAACAACAAAATCCATCGTCAAGAACAGAAATTGATCAAAACCCGGAATTATTCTAACATAAATCGCCGAATATTAGCTAAAAGAATAACACCCAGATGATTTCAGCTGTCTACAACCCCTAAATTACCATAAATTATATGAACCCTAATCAAAGATCGATCCTTTCTTGATATATACGACAAAACCCACAAAGACTATGAACAGAAAGTTGAAATACTAACCGTGTAAGCCTAAAAATCAGCTGGGAAATCTTGAAGGTAGGAAAAGGATTTAGAGAAGAACGAAGGTCGAATGCAAAGTACGGAACTGGTGGGGGTTTTCTTAAACAATATAATCGAACAGTTCGAATTGAATGTATGAGGAAAAGGAGCGCCAACAAGAGCCTTTTCACGAAGCAATTTGTAATTCTATTTTTAAAGAACGTGTTGCGTTTGACCGCCGCACAGGAAAAAAGTAGGAAAAATCAGCTACGATACAAACCACTAATTTTACATGTTATTCACGAATTAACACCTGCCACGTCTATGATCTATAATATAGGACTAGAGGCTGGCCGAATTAGACTTGGTCCCCATGATTATACTTGAATGGAATAATTATAGAAAATGTCCAATACTATATACATTTTTATTATGAGATTTTTCTCCAACTTTTAACTCCCTTAAAAAAATTTGTTAAACGCAACACCATGTCATTGTTTTTCCCATTAGTGGAAAGAAATTAAGTCGCCAATCAAATTCTGCCACATGTCCTCCACCATTCCTTTCCCATCACACCTTCAACCTTTCCTCTCTCCCTCCACTCGAGTAGAATTTTTTGGAGTATAAAAACTGTATCCACTAAACTTTGAATGCTACGTTAAAATATTAGTAACTACAAAGAATATCAATCAAAAAACTAAAAAAAAAGTCTCTCAAAATTAATCAAAAATTTTAAAAATCCTTCGAAACGGTGGAATTAGGTTAAAAATACGTCGGACGACTTTGTGGGCCTTTGATCTAAAATGCACTTGCTCGACAAATTCCTAGATCCATTGTTGCTTATGAAGTTGAAGATATTTGTAGTGATAAGGGTGAGTTTGATGCTTCTGCAGATGGGTTTCGAACTTCCAACTTTGCGGATATTTGATCTAAGGTGCACTCGCTCAGCAAAATTCCCGGATCTATTGATGCTTATGAAGTTGGAGATGGGTTTGATGTTTATTGGAGATGGAAATGCTTATAGTGATCGGGGTGAGTTTGATGCTTCTGGAGATGGGTTTCGAACTTTCGACTTTG
>NC_037544.1:2015287-2043972 GCF_001531365.2 Cynara cardunculus var. scolymus
ACTTTGCGGACCTTTGATCTAAGGTGCACTCGCTCAGCAAAATTCCTGGATCTATTGTTGATTATGAAGTTGGAGATGGGTTTGATGTTTCTTTGAGATGGAAATGCTTATAGTGATCGGGGTGAGTTTGATGTTTCTGGAGATGAGTTTCAAACTTTCGATTCATTGGAGATGTGTGTATATAATTATGTATGATATAATATTTGTATAGATAGAAGTTCAAAAGAGAACCTTCCATCAACCATTGAATCTACAAAATAGAATACTCATCATATTCAAATGTAACCGCTACCATGGTCAAGAACACAGTAGGTTAGGGACGTTTTCTTAAGATCATTGAAATAAACGATTTTAAATACTATTTTGAATGTAAAAATACTTCGAAACATTGCCAAAATTAGCACACAACATACTTAGGGCTTTTTATTAAATTCTTACCATGTATCACTCACCTTACCAACAAACAGAGCAAGTATTGAGGATCTTACCTGGTAAGAAACATAACAAAGATAGAAAATCTTACATGGTATGAGGCATAGCAAGAACACATAATCTTACCCGGTAAACGTTTACCGGGTAAAAGACATTTATTAATAATCATTAGGGGTTGTTTGTTTACCTCTTAATAGTTCCATTAAGAGACAATCTCTGAATCGTTAAGAGGTGATTCTTGTTTGGCAAAAAAAAAAGTCTACCTCTTAGTGGTTCTAAAACCCTCTAAATGATTTTGTATCCTGGACCTCTCTTAACCGTTAAGAGCCCTAATTTCATTATAAACAATTACCAAACAATTATATTTCATTTTGCACTATATCATGAGAGTCTCTTAATTATTCTGACCACTTAATGATTCTGCACAAAACCATTCGGCAACTGCCAAACAACCTAAATGTAGATAATAACTCTAGCAAGTAAGCACTTACCCATTTGATAACCAGCCTGTAACACTACAATTAACCCTAAACCAACACTTTACTCAGACACAGAACTACTGCTCTTGAACAGATGGTTTGCTGTCCAGAACAATGTTTAAAACCATCCAAAACATTCACGAATAGCAACAGTAAACCATCCAATAAACTTTGCAATGTAGCCAAATTGGACAACCATAGCTTGGATAACTTCACCATAAGCAATGAGCTTTTAGAACTTAGGAGACTGGGAAAAGGGTGTTCAAATACATATAACCAATTAATTGAGTTTGCAAAACGACCTGTTCCTTTGATTCGGTTTCAATAATAAACATAAGAGAAACTAATAAACTTAACACTTATCAAACGAATATGATAAACACAATTTCGATAATCAACGCCACCAATTTCAATTAATGAACACAACAATTTCAATAGTCAATATGATAAGCTTTAACACTTTCAAACAAATATCCAGCAATTTGGAAATTTCAACAAACAGTTACTATTCAGTAATCAAATACTAGTTACTAGGAGCTGAGGATTTCAACAATCAACATAACACAACACAGAGAGAGAGAGATGAACCCTAAAAATTAGAAATGATTGAACCCGGAAAAATCGACTTACCGAGATCGAGCAGGATTTCTAAACTCTAATTCAGCCTACAGAGGTTGTCGAGGTCGAGGACGACGTCTTGGCACACGCGATTCGACGAACAATCGCAAAATCGCAGGGGTTGAGGGATCGACTTGGGGTGGGCCTTAGAAATAGAAGCTGGAGTATTTGATTTTGGGCCAAAGATGGTCAAAGTCAAACATCAATCCCGGGCCAGGTCGTGTCGGGCCTACATCGAACCCGGTTTTAGAATTGCTTTTCATAACGGTCCCGACTAGAAACCAATGGCTCGATCTATGTGTTTTGTAACTGGTCGCTAAAAATATCGTGTTTGAAGATTATTTTTTGGACAATATCTTATTGAAATAGATTTTAAAATTTCTAATTGGGTCATTCAAATACATTTTAAAAATATTTTTTTAAAATATTTTTACAAAAAAATGTCATATGTGTTTATATAATTAGGATTTTTGAGATCAGTATTGGAACATCTGAAAAAACTTGAAAAATGTCAAAAAGAAAATGAAAAGATTTTAATTTTTTTTTTTTTTAATATTTTGGCAAAAAAAACTCGAAAATCTTGTAGAATCCTTAAAAAACTTGATATATAATTTATTAAAAAAATTAAAAAATCGGATCTATGTATAACCGGTCCCGAGCCAGGTAGTGGATTTTTCCTTTAAAGTGTAACCGGTTAAGGACTGTGGGGCCAAATCAGGTCCCTACTGGTCCCGGTTCTCCGCGGGTTCCCTTTCAGGGGGGCCAGTTTGGTCATCTCTACTTAGGGGTCGTTTAGTAAACTCTTATTGTGTAAACATATACCAAACATCACTTAATCTAATGAGTGAGCTTTGTAAAGACGGCGAATATTACTCTGTAATAAGTATAGCAAGGACTGTAATATTCTAATCAGGTAAGTGAATGTGATGACTCTAGTCGTTAAACGCTTGTCCAGTAAGCATTTAACAAACATCCCTTAGGAGGAGTTTGGTTCATGGAATAGAATTTGGTGGAATTGAAGTCCATCAAAAGAACTTGACTTTGAAAAATTGGAATGAAATTTAACCATGCGTTTGGTTGATTGGAACTATACTGGAATCCCCTAAAAAAAATTAAAATATTCATCTTTATTTGGGGAGTGTGGGATTGGAAACTGTGACACCACCTCCAGCTCCACCATCCACATGGTGGTCGAGGTGGAGGTGGTAGTTGTGACGACGATGGTAGTGACCTAATAATCCGGTGGCGAGGTGGGGGTGCAGGACGGGGTAGTTGTGAGAGGTGGGGTTTGGGGTACACCGACTATGTTGATTAAATTGGATGCAAAAAGAATGGAATTTAATTTCTTCCATTACGTCAAAGAATGATGAATTAATTGATTTGTGGAATTCAATTGAATTTGGAGTATTTCATCTATTTTTTAAAAGTGAACCAAATAAATGAATTGAAATTTGATCAAAGATATTTGTCATTCTAATTCCATAAAAAAAAATCGAATTCCACAAACCAAATGACCACATAATTTGAGTAATTATAATCGGGTTGGTGGAATTTGGTTTGAGTAATGACCCTAATGGTATAAAGTTTTACAGTGACAATTTTGTAACTATTAAGAAGTCTTGTGGCAATTTTGTAGTTATGAATATTTAGATTGTAAATCTAATCTAAGAGTTGATGATTGGTCTTACGGGTCTCACGAAAAACCATTGGTCTCACATGATCCCAAGTCTCTCTATATATATATATGTGTGTGTATGTATGTATGGATATGTGTGTGTGAGAGGGAGAGATATTATTAATTATAATATTATGTTTAATAAAATCCATTACGTCACGAAGGTCTTCCATAATAATTGATATATTTTAGTTAAAGGACCAAATCTGTAATTTTTGATAAATAAAAGGACAAAAATTGTAAACTCTTTAAAGAATATTAAAGATTTTATTGACTTTTTGTTGTTGTCAGAAATGACTTTAAATAAAAACAAAAACAAGTTCTAGAACAAGATATATATCACCAATATTTTGTAATAAACAATAGATTTGGATTACACTCTTGCTTATAAAAATAATATGCTTCTTTCAAAAGGGTTAAATATTGCTTTGCCATTTGAAGCAATAACATAGATGGTGATATTTGATTGGTTTAAACTTGACTCCAAAGATTAAAAGTGTCTGAAGGTTTAAGATTCAAATCCAATGAAAAATAAAAATTCTTTTGTGGCCATGAAAGTTCAAATGAGGTGACTCCGGACTACCCATAAAACAGGTGGTCATTCATAATACATGGATTCAATCAGATATAATTTAAAAGATTTTACACGTTCGTTGATCAAGGTTTGACAGAAGAGTTTTTTTGTGTGTTAACCATGCATATTTAGGTTGGCTTGTTTGTACTACGACTAAAAGATTGTTTGTTTACCTCTTAATAGTTCCATTAAGATACAACCTCTGAATTGCTCAAAGGTGAATCTTGTTTGACAAAAAAAAATGTCTCTTAATAGTTCTAAAACCATCTAAATGATTTTGTACATTGGATCTCTCTTAACCTTTTAACACTCTAATTTCATTTTGAATAATTACCAAACAATTATATTTCATTTTGCACTATATTATAAGAGTCTCTTAATCATTCTAACCACTGAATCATTCAACATCAAACCATTCAGCAACTATCAAACAGCTCATAATTCCAGGACCCTAGAGAACCGTCAGAAAAATCCCTAGTGGCTTTACAAAACTCCAAACTCAAATTGATGACCTCTAAAAAAGATCCCAAAAACCAAGTATTATTGTCAGTTGAGTTAACCCATCATTTTCATACCAACCAATGTGGGTCAATAGCACAAGTACATATAGGAAATGGAGCAACAATCAAGAAATTTCATATTTGCCTCTACAAATTGAAAGTTTTACAATTGAAGATGAACATATGAAGACAACAATATCATATTTTTTTTTTCTCTATTTAAACATTTAAAAAAAAAACAATAAAAGAAGATAAATTTGAAGCCTTCAAAGGGTTTACTAATCACAATCAAAAAGTATGTGCACCTACAAATTGAAACAACAACAAAACAATCTTCACAACCTCCATTAATGGTGGGTCTTTCTTCAAAAGGTGTTTACCAAAGACGATGACGGTTCAAGCCGCGTTTTCGATTCAAGAAACGAGCCTCAAATGGATTCAAGAACCAATCTTGAAACAATCAAGAACGAATCTTGAAACAATCCAAGAACGACCCTCGAATGGATTCAAGAACGAATCTTGGAACAATCCAAGAACGACCCTTGAATGGATTCAAGAACGAATCTTGAAACGATTCGTGTATTTGGCTAATCGTATTTTTCTCTCCAACTGTACACAAGAAACAACACCCACGAAAGTGCCAAAATGAAATCACCAAGAACGAGCCGAAGCCAATCACGACCAAGCTCTTCGAGCTTCCGCTCAAAGTATATCCTCCAGACTGCCATGGCAATGTGAAGAAGAACACACCCTTTGGCAAAAAAGCTCTGAAAGTCCCTATCTTTCACAAATGCCACCATGAACAACAAGATTCCAACAGCAAATAAAAGCAACCCAGAGAATGAATCAGAGGTCTGAATCAACAGTTGATCATGGGGTGTTGACCCCAATAGCTTAATAGCAGTTTCATTGCCATGGCTGAATGCAAAAACCTCATGGCTATAGAACATCATTAGGGTTCCACAACTTAAAGCCACTATAGAGTAAATCATACATATTGAGAAAAAACCAGATGATCCCATTTCAACAAAAACACCAAATTTGAGTACTTCACCTCACAAAATCTACAGATTTAATCGATGCGAAAAGAAAACCCATTTCGTATAATCGATCAACAAACCTAAATCAACATAAAACGCAAGAAACTAAAAACCCCATATTTTCAGAAACAGTAAACCCTAACGGATGAACCCTAAAATCAAAACAACAAAATCCATCGTCAAGAACAGAAATTGGTAAAAACCCAGAATTATTTCAACACAAATCGGCAAATATAAGCTGAAAAGAATAACACCCAGATGAATTCAACTGTCTACAACCCCTAAATCACGATAAATTATAAGAACCCTAATCAAAGATCGATCCTTTCTTGATATACAACAGAACCCACAAAGATTTATGAACAGAAAGTTGAAATACTAACCGTGTAAACCTAATGATCAAGTGGGAAATCTTGAAGTTATGAAAAGGGTTTATAGAAGACAGAAGGATGAGGATAGAGTATGGAGTATGGAGGACTGTTTATGATTGCCGACAGATGACAGCGATGGTGGGGTGTTCTTAAAGGATATAATCGTAATTATGTTTTTGATTTCTCATGTCGATGATAGTGCTAGAGATGTCATCATTTTGGTACAAGCATTAAAGAGTTGTAATATATGCATAGAGGGTTGTACACACCATTGTTGTAGGAATCATAGCTAAAAAAAATAATGTTTTTTTTAATAAATTTTTAATTTATTTACATATAAAGTCAAAATATTTAAATAAAGAAAATAAAGAAAGTTGGAATTTCCATAAAAAGAAAGAAGAAATTTCTGTTTCTATGCTTTTAAATCCAAAAGTCAAAAGTACCAGAAGGTCACATGTTCAAATCAAATGAGGAACAAAAATCTCCTTATGGCTATAGAGGTTCAAATGCGGTGACTTCAGGCTATCTGCAAAGTAAGTAGTCGTCGTGGGATTAGTCGGCTAGCATAGCGGGTTGGATATCCAGGTTAATAAAAAATGAAAAAATGTAATGAATATGTATAATATTACATTCTTTTAAAAATATATCTATTCTTCATGCATGGTCCAAAATACCCTTTCATTTGTAGTTTGTTGAGTAAGAGGTTGTTTGGTTGGTTTTCTATTAAGTCTTTGTGGATAAAATTGTCTGTATATATTGAGAAAAGTTTATTTAAGGAGCGTGTTTTCTAATTGGAATGAGCGGGTTTTGAAAAAAACTTGTTTTTTGTGTAAAGCTCCACCCTGTATGCTTGATGCATAAGCCACGTTTTATATCATTAAATCACTACCCAACAATCATTTATAGCTGACCGGATAAATTGTGTCTGTGAGTTCCATTACGCTCGTTAAAGTGCTAAGGTAGACGTGGTTACAACAAGGGGTATGATTTTCGGCAACAATTCCTCCAGCTCCATATCGACACCTCTCACTAAAAACAAGTTATTCGTTTTAATTTACGGTTTTTATGGGTTACGAAAGATGTCACTTTTGATTTGTTTAAGAACAAGAGATCCTAGTGACAACGATGTTCAGATCAATGTTTCATTGGCTAATGTTTCGTGGATGAAAGGATGGCAGATATGTGGGTGAATTATAATTACAGTACCTTAAACCTAAATCTAAAGCTATCATATGTAGAAAAGCCAGTTTCTGCTAGGAACTCCAGTTTTCGGTACGTATTGATGTACCTTTGTTTGAGTACTTCGAGTTTGTTACAAAACCATCTGTAAAACCCACCAAACAACTCAGAACTGATAGCAGTGGTTAGTCCTTCGTAAATCAAAATCTATCCATGAAATTAATCTGAATTAAGTCATCGAATTTGAAATTGAATTCTCTCAAAGAATTTGAAAAGAGAAATTTGAGTTTTTATGCTTAATGTTGTTTCAAATATTAAAGATATGCTCAAGTAACATTCTCTAGAAAATATGATTAGTTTCTAGATTCTCAATTTAAGTTTTTATGCTTAATGTTGCCACATATATAAAAAAATATGCTCAATTACCACTCTCTAAAATATATATTCAGTTTTCAAATTCTCCGCAAAATACCATGTTCTGAAATAATAAGGGATCGTTTATTAAACGTTTACCCGAGCAAGCATTTACCAAGTCATATTACCTTATCGGATGAATATGACAAGGATCAAGAATCTTGTCTAGTAAGAACGAAGGCAAGGACCGAGAGTCTTACCCGGTAAGTGATGGTGTCGACTCTTACCACGGTTAACGCTTATCGGGTAAATTATTGTATATGATGCATTTTTGGTGGACTAAAATCTTACCCGCTAAATATGAGATAGTATTGAATTTTACCGATAAGCGCTTATCAAATAAGTGTTTAGTAAACGACCCCTAAAAGCATCTCCAACAGCTTATACAAAATGAAGAAAATTAAATTTTGACCCAATATTTTGCTCCAATAGTTCCTCCAAAATAGAGAAAGTATGAGAGAGAAGAGTTTTTTCTCCAAATATCGACAACACCCCAAAAATGATTACCAAGTGAGACCACTAAGAGGAAACTTTAAAAATAAATATTTAGAGAGAGAAATAATATCTTAAATTTTAATAGATAAATGAAGTATTTTAATATTATAATCAATGTTGGATTCTCCAAAATAAAGAATCTGTTGGAGATGAATGTAATTCTTTTTGAAGATTTTGACTTTTGGTTCTCCATTTTTAGAGAAATTTTAAGGAATTTATTGAAAATGCTCCAAGGTATGATGTTCTGAAATACTAAGGTGGCGTTTGTTTTTTAAGAGGTACTTAAGTCTGAAGTCTGAATTCACTTCTGAATTTTAAGAGGTGGTGTTGAAGTCTGAAATCTGAATCAGTCAGACTGTTTGTTTTTACGTCTGAAATCTGAAATCTGAATCATTGAAATCTAGGCTTTYTTTGCAARCATTGGAAGCTCTAAAAGCAATTAAGAGGTTTTAAGTGAAAATGTTACCTCTAAATAATTCAGACATAAACAGAGCTTTTAAGCTCTTAATTGAAAAAAAAAACAAACACACTTAATACCCTAAGGTCTGACCGATTCAGATATAAGAGAGTATTAAGTGCTTTTTAGGTAAAAACAAACAGGGCCGAAATACGATTGAGGCCCACTTAAATTTCCATTAGTCCGCCTCATAAATCTATAAATAATCAAAATTATCAATAAAGTGTAAACGCTAAAGTTTAGATAGGTTTCATATCAGCGTACTTTGTATCTAAGAACATAAAGTATTTTAAAACTAAACAATTTCAGATAATGTTAGCCCCGTTTATCTTCAACTGAGCCTTGTTCCTACATGACCCGATCATTTCGATCGGACACTCGCCATCTATTTTCATTGTTCAGCTCTTTAACAACACGAAAAACCCATTGTTCAACTCTTTGACAACATGAAAAACCGAAATCTCTACCCTCCGTCTCTATCTACCCAAGGGATGGAAGGGAACTAGATATAAAAAAGCATCTGGGTGATGTTACATACATAATTTTATATCAAAATCAGATCAAATTATACATCCAGAATAAAAAAAAAAGTATTGATGTTGATGTGAGAAGAAAATTATATTAAATTCAGTGTAAGGATAAGTCATACGTCAATCTTTTCATAAAGTCATGTATAAGTCAATTGTTTATATTATAGTTGAAGTTCACCTGATACATATAGTGATTATAGCATAATGTTGTGGTGAACGAATGACCAAAATCTGATCTTTGATATCACTTGTTGGTACTAGATAATCAAAACTGTACAACTTTGATACCACGTCGGGGTTGGATCCAACTGTCCAGATTAATAAAGATATTAAATTTTATTAAAACACAATCAAATATGTGATCATTTACAAACAAACGAATATGGAACAAACAGATCGAATAATAAAGACAATGAATTGAATGCTTAAAACACGAATAAAAGAAAAGCACAAAACCTAAAGAGGATTACAAACCGAAATTCACACAAAGGGAAGAACTTTCATTCACCAAAGAGAAATCGAAAGAGGATTACAAACCGAAACTCACAAATTGTGATTCTAACTCTCAAGAATATGAAAATTAATCATCACTTATGTGTTTCTCTCTCATTTTGTGATACAAGAAGTTGTATATATACTTGAACCAATACAGAGTTATATATGTTTGTAACTTCTTTGGTCAACCATACTACACGTATTTTCTAATGCATCCATGCTTAGACTCAGGGGCGGACCCACTCTATAGCATACGTGCCACCACTTCAATCCTCCATTGTAGTGTAAAAAATTGTAGGGTCGTGAAAGGTGCTACTGTATCATCTTGTTGTATGCAGCCTTATATTTTTTGAAACTACAATAATAACATAAGATTCATTTGGTAGATTTGGTTTGCATGGTTTTTCTCCTACTCTAGGCGTGGGTCATTTTGTTGGTTTTAACTTTTAACGTAGATTTATTATATTTTTGAGAAAATTTATAACAAAAAACTCAAACACAGTACCTCACATACGTAAAACAAAGAATTAACCAACAAACCAATGATGAATTTGTGAAAATATCTGTGTCTTCGTTTCTTATAGTCAGGGTGACACCGACTGAAAAAATTCTTAGGTCCCCCTTTGCCCAGTACTCACGTTTTTAAAACGTGTCTAGTAGATGAGAAATCGAGTTTCTTGTAAGACAACATTTATTCTCCTTCAAAACCGATATAGGATCTCACAATCTCTCGATCCAATTGCTAAAAGAATAGATTTTTGACACGGGCGTGAAGCAAATCTTTTGCGGTCGAAACCAGTTACTGATACAAATAACATAAAGAAATGTAACATCGCAAAAGAAATCAAATCGAATATATCATTCATTCAAGATTTTCTTTTTTGAGAAAGAAACCATAAAAAGAAAAAGATTTCATGCATCCACTTTGATTTCACCATTATCATCTTCTAACAATTGGAGTTGACCCAAATCAAAAAATCCGAATATAAATCTTTAACGGATTATATATATAATTAAAGGGCTTTTAATCTAGCGGTATGTGAGTCTTTGATCTACTAGAAGGTCAAGAGTTCAAATTTCATCAAAGATGAGGAGGGTATATAAGTTTATTCGTTCTATTTACAGCGTGTGTGCATGTATATATATATTAATCGACTAAACCCAACCACCAAGGTTTCTGTTCATCGCACGTTCATGAATCTTTGGTACTTCTTTACCCAATTCAAAAGATACGTTAGTCAACGATTAGAGGCCATGGACGTGCCACGTAGGTTGTTGTAGAATGAGTGGGTTAGAGACGATGGGTTTCAATACAATATTATCAACATCTGTTTATTTTATTCATTTTAAATACATAAAAAAACAATTCTGTATTTCAAGAAAAAGATTTGTGTTTTCTGATTCTTGGTTGCAGAAACCTCAAGCTTTCTTCCATGGTGATAACTGGTACTGCTGCTATATATATGTATATGTATATGTACATGTATATGTATATGTGTGTGTGTGTGTGTTTCTTTCCTTTTTAGTATACATATGAATGCTGTTTTCTTTAGATTTAAGGGTTTTCTATTCAAATGTTTTCAGGGCAAAAGGGGTTCTCTAGAATTGGAAATAAAGTCTAGAAATTGTCTCAGAATGGGTGGATGATGATGGAGAACTCATCTGAATTTGGTTGTCAGATATCTGGTAGCTCTACAGGGTTGAATTTTAATAGAAACCCAAGATCAATTCTAACGGGAACTGTTAGATTTTCCGGTGATTCGGATCATGATTCTGGAATACGATTGGATCACGTTAGAACACAGTTTGGTCGCTTTGGGGAGGGTGGTGGTGAAGTTATCCGACCCGTGGAACGTAAAGACGTTAGCTTGAGACAATGGTTGGATGATGGAAAACGAGCTGTGGATGATGTCGAATGTTTGCATATATTCATGCAGATTCTAGAAATTGTGAATTCAGCGCATTCCAAAAAGATTGTTGTTCATAATCTTCGGCCTTCTAGATTTACCATCTCTCCGCTTAATCTTGTGTTGTTTCTAGAATCTGCATCTTGCTCGGATCCAGATTCTGATTCTAGTCGGAATGTGTTGAACATCCAGAAATCTGGTTTTGAAGCACAAAATCACGGAAATGTCTCTGAAACGGTATCAGATTTAGTGAATTTAGAGGAAACGAAAGAAAGAAAACGGTCTTTCCCCGTGAAACAAATACTAGAAATGGAAACCGATTGGTATAGAAGCCCCGAGGAGGCTGCTGGTGATCCAAGTTCTTGTGCTTCTGATGTTTATCGACTAGGGGCACTTCTCTTTGAGGTCTGTATTTACGTCTGGTTCAAATAAGAAGACTAAATATCGTGAGAAGGTAAGAAGTGAAGGTTAAAAGAAAATTCATATGTAAATCATTGAAAAAATACATTTGAAGATTCATATGTGAAGCATTGTCAAATATGTATTTTTTGGATTTTTTTTCCAATGATTCACATATGAATATTCCTTTAATTAACCTTCCCTTATTATCTTCTCACGGTATTTAGTATTCTTATTTAAAACGGTCCTGATTCTAGATTTCTAGATATTGTTGAGTTATATTGTGGGTTAAGTTCTACTATAATTTGTGTGAGCGTATTTCGGTCACAGTTATATTGCACTTGTAGCTCGCCAGATGAGAAGAATGCGTCCATGGCTAGCTTGAGACATCGCGTCTTCCCTCCTCAGTTCCTACTAAAATGGCCAAAAGAAGCGTTATTTTGCCTGTGGTTACTGCATCCCGAGCCCGCTAGTAGACCAAAAATAGAGTGAGTTTCTTTTCGTCAACTTAATTAGGGTTGTTTGATTGGTTTTCCATTAAGTCATATATAGATAAAGCTGGTTGTATGATTGGGAGGATTTTTAATGGATAGAAGGAGCGTGTTTTCTACATGTTTGTAAAAAATTTGGTTTTCTGCATAAAGTTCCACCCAGAAACATACCAAATAAGTCACGTTCTATGTCAATAAGCTACCAAACAGGTGACGAAATAAGTTACGAGTCTCATTAAGCTCATTAATTAAGTTGTTAATAAACAGACCCTTTGAGCAACCTAACAACACTCTTTAGGCCATGTTTGACAACCATAAACTAGCTTATTTTTGAGCTTATTGAAAAAGCATTGTTTGGTTAGTTATAAGTTATTTCAAGCAGAGTTTCAATAAGCTCTAGCGGCATTTTTCTACCATTTTCCAAATATGCACCTCATATTTTTCCAGTTAATTTATCAATACGTCTTTTTTGATCATTTTACGTTGTCATATAGCTTATCAATCAACTTTTACCAATTATGAAAAGTTTATAAGCTAACAACTAGGGGTGCTCACGGCCCGGGTTGATCGGTTTGGAGCCGTTTTAACAACCCAACCCAATGTTGACGGTTTGAAAATTTTCAACCCAAACAAAAGTTCAACCCAACCCAACCCGTTCGGATTGATCGGGTTGTGTTTAAATAATGTAAAATCACATAAAAATAAATGAAACTTTCCTTTGAAATACGACCGACCAYTCAAKATAATATGCAAGTTCATCAAATATTTAGATATTACAATAAAAATGTTTAAACCAAATGATAATACATCAATCAACAACAATAGTTTTAGACGTTTCCAACCTCGATGCTTTCGCTTTCTTGACGTTGAGGTCGGTCATGTCATGATTGTCATCTACAATTCAAAGCTAAAGCTAAGGTCGGGTTCATCGGGTTGGTCGGGTTTTTTTGGGCCTGACCCAATTCCAACCCAATAAGGTCGGGTTGGCTAATTTTTTTTATCGATCATGCATCGGGTTACCTCGGGTTGGGGTTTTTTTTAAAAATTCGGGTTGGGTTGGTCGGGTTCATCGGGTTTTTGAGCACCCCTACTAACAACTAACTTTTCAGCTAATAACGAGTTTGTCAGTTAGTTTTTCCAAAACGTAAAACGCATGTTTTCGTGCTAATAGTATCTTATCTACTATCAGTGAAGTGTTGCAAAGCGAGTTTCTTACCGAACTTAGAGACAACTTAGATCAACGAGTAGCGGCGATAGAACTTCAACAAAGGATTCACGATCACGAGTTATTGCAGGAATTTCTTCTAATTATGCAACGACGCAAACTGGAAGCCGCAAATAATTTGCATAGTATCGTTTCCGTTCTAACTTCAGATTTGGAAGAAGTCGTAAAATTGCAATCATCTATTACCAAAAAATCTGGATCAACTTCAGATCTTCGAGATCCCCCTTTAGATTTTCCTTCTAACAATGATTCTGCAAGTTCAGGATCAAGAAAACGCATCCGATCGGTCATTCAGACCCATAATTCTGAAGAATCTAACGTTCAACAAGACGGCTTTCAGAAATCCGAAAATCTAGAAAACGCCATCTCGAAAACTCCTAGATTGATGAGTAACTTTCGGAAACTAGAATCTGCGTACTTTTTAACTAGGCGCAGGGCTTTCAAACCAGAAAGAAGTTCGGCTAATGGTTTTTCGTCAAGAGAGCGGTTAGCGGGACGGCAAACTCGATGGATAGATTCGTTCTTGGATGGATTACGCAAGTATCTATCTTTTAATAAACTGAAAGTGAAGGCGGATTTGAAACAAGCCGATCTTTTGAGTTCTTCTAATCATGTATGCTCTTTGAGTTTTGATCGCGATGGAGAATTCTTTGCAACGGGCATGAATAAAAAGATTAAAGTTTTTGAATATGATTCGATCTTGAACGGAAATCGTGACGTTCAATACCCGATTGTTGAAATGGCGAGTAGATCGAAGCTCAGTAGTGTATGTTGGAACCGATATATTAAAGGTCAGATTGCTTCGAGTAATTTCGAAGGCGTAGTACAGGTACATAAAGCTAGTTTCTTTTTTGAGCTTATTGATTGAAAAGCCTTGTTCGGTTTGCCATTGGTTTTATAAAAAGTTATTTCAAGTAGCGTTTCAATAAGGTCCGAGACAGAGACGAACCTAGTATAGTGTGCCACTGTATTATTCCTCCGTCGAAACGTAAAAATTTGGAAAATCTGTTCGAGATGTTCTTAACCAACAGCTAGTCTATCAGCTAATTTATCAAACATAGCTTAACTGTAAGAACATCAATCGCTCATTTGGAAAGTTTTCAGATATGGGATGTTACACGAAATCAAGCGATTACGGAAATGAGAGAGCACGAGAGGCGTACATGGTCCGTGGACTTCTCATCAGCCGATCCCACTTTGCTGGCCAGCGGAAGCGATGATGGTTCCGTTAAGCTCTGGAATATCAATCAGGCAAACTAAACGTTAAACGTACTGCAATTATCGGATTATTATAAACGTCTAGATTAACATCTGGACGGATAATAACTAGTTCTTTTTTATTTCTAATGCAGGGAGTAAGCGTATGTACCATTAAGACAAACGCTAACGTCTGTTGTGTTCAGTTCCCTTCCGATACCGGTAACTCACTCGCTTTCGGTTCTGCTGATCATAGAATCTATTTCTACGATCTTAGAAATCCAAGCGGACCGCTTTACACGTTGGTTGGACATGAAAGAACCGTTAGTTATGTCAGATTTCTAGATTCGACAACTCTGGTATCATCGTCAACGGATAACACGTTGAAGCTTTGGGATTTGTCGGAATGTTCGTCCGAAGTTCTCGATAGTCCGCTTCAGTCGTTCACGGGCCACACGAATCTAAAAGTAAGTTTATTTTTGTTTTCCATTCTGACTGTGAGAATATGCGGAATCTTGTTAAATTACTCTCCAAAACCACCATTCAGAAAAGAAGACAAGGTTCCAACATATACCGAGGAGAAATGATCCAAGTCTAGCAGATGTGGGATCCAACACTGACAATCTTGTTTTCTGTTATTTTCTCCAGAACTTTGTTGGGTTATCTGTATCTGAGGGTTATATCGCTACCGGTTCAGAAACAAACGAGGTACTTACGATCCTTGGTGAACCAGGGTCGTCCAATTTTAGACATTTATCAGTTTACAAAAACAGACAGTAGTCTTATTGATTTTGTTTTTAGAATTTTGCACCACATCTTATCAATAAGAAATGAAATAAGACTTCAGAAGTAAATATTTGTTATAAGTTTTACAGAAACAAAGAGTCTTATTGATTCTGCTTTCGG
The DNA here is from genome assembly GCF_001531365.2 of Cynara cardunculus var. scolymus. Lineage (NCBI taxonomy): Eukaryota > Viridiplantae > Streptophyta > Magnoliopsida > Asterales > Asteraceae > Cynara > Cynara cardunculus. The sequence continues at coordinate 2,030,672 of NC_037544.1, forward strand.
ACTTTAGCACCACCTCTTATCAATAAGAAGTGATTCAAAGGCTTCAGAGTTCAGCACCTCTTACAAAACAAACAACACCTGAAAGTTGAAATGATTCTAAACATGTTTGCAGGTTTTCATCTACCACAAAGCTTTCCCTATGCCGACATTGGCGTACAAATTCAACACGATTGATCCGATTTCTGGAGATGAAGTGGATGACACCGAACAATTTGTGTCGTCCGTTTGTTGGCGAAATCAGACCTCGAGTTTGGTTGCTGCAAATTCTATGGGAGATGTCAAGCTCTTAGAGATGGTTTAGTCAGAAAAAAAGCATGTAGGATTAGAAAATTTCCTGTAAATATATGATTACAGTTGATGTTACCATCATACCAGTAAAATTCAAATGAAAACCAACTAGTTTATGTATTATTCACTATGAATAGTCTTTAATAATCATGAATACCATATATATTCATCATGAATATAAATGGTATTCATTATGAATATACATGGAAATCATAATGAATTCGCGTATTTTCATCATGAAAACACCAATCTTACACATATTTTTGTTACTGATAGATCAATTCTGTAGTACCAAATGCACATTTTTACTTCTTGAAATCACACATCAAATTCCACAGATAGAATATATTCATATATGAATAAACAACAAAAACGCAGTCCCAACGAGAGAAGGTTGGGGCTGCAGATAGAATATATTCAAGTACTCCACAAGCAAAAATGCTATAATGTATGATCGAAACTACTACAAATCTTCTATCTCAAAATAAAGAATATAACCTATCGACATTGATTTCCCTTTTCGGCTGATTGAATCAGCTTCTTTAAAAGTCTTCGGAGTCGTTTAGCTCCTGGACCCGGTTTAATCCGTGTGGGTTTCCCGACCTTAGAACACAAAGGGTCCCCTTTGCACCATCCACCTGGGGTGAAGCTCCCATTTTTTCGGTGAAGTAAGTGGTTATCAATTCTATCCAAAACCCAAGTATCTTGATCGAATTTACGTGCAAAAGCGGCCCCGCTTTTAATCATTTTACCGGTGTCGTTTATATTGAGGACGTGAGGATGCTGTTTTGGAGGGTTGTCCCAAGAAATAAAGTGCATATCATGGTTAACAACCGTAGGAATGAATTCTGGAACGTTGCATACGACCGTCTGAAAATAACCTTCGGGTGAGGATACGAAATTGGTGTAGTACATGAGGAGAGTCCGTGGAAGATTATCCCAACCCCATATGCAATACTCTACAAACGAACGTGATAAAACCATCCAAGCCGATCCTGCAAAAATCGACTTTTTTTCAATAATTGCCCAAAAAAATTCCCGAATGGAGCCTGATTTCAACTGTAAAACCGGACTACGAGGAGGGGCAGGTTCAAATGAGAACCGCAAATATCTTGAGAACCGCAGAACCAACTATTCGTTAATTATTCATGATGAATAACACGAATGATGAAAATGCATGATATGAATAATACTAACGAATATGGGTTATTCATTCACGAATATGGCTCCCACGTTCTCAGAATATATACGGCTCTCATCTGAAACGGGCCACTCTGCAAGGATGCCAACCTCCTTACCCATTAAGCCAATGCTGAAGGGGCTACCTCAAAAGACATGTTGCCATTATAAATCCACTTTCTTTCCCGGAACTCATGAAACAGAATCGACCCAACCCCAGAAATAAGATCAATAGTTCCAACACTTAAATCATATACTACTTGGTTTTTGGTTGCAAACCGACCATTGTGCTTGCGAAAACAGAAAGAGAACACTGCCCTTGGCAAAAAAAAAGCGATTTTGCATTCACGCATCACAACCGTTGCTTCAAAACGATTTTAGATGATAGCAGATGGTTAAAGATTTGCATTTGTCAATAAAGCAAACGTGAAATCAGGGGTTGGTTCAAATGAGAACCGTAAATATTATGAGAACCTAGGAATCAACTATTCATGTTTTATTCACGATAAATAATCATGAACATTCACGGTTATTTGTTATGAATAATACATGAAATAGTTGGTTCCCATGTTCTCAAAATATTTGTAGTTCTCATTCTCTGTGAAATTATTTAACATTTATATAACAATCCGCGAAAGAAAACATTGGGGCGAAAGCGAAACTTACCAGTGAACAATTTAAAGGCTGTGGGCAGAGGTCTATTTGGTTGCACCCAAAAGATATCAGATTTCTTATTCTCGTATAGTCCTGGATCAACCATCAACGGCATCGCTCTTTGATCCCTGCGTATGCAAATAGATTCAGTTTCTAATAGTTGCAAATTTGTATACGTCGAAGTGTGTGTGTGTGTGTGTGTGTGTGTGAGATTGATGGAGCTTACTCCTTCCATCCCAGTTGACTTGTATGCTCGATAAAATTCCATTCTCGCTTCAGACCACGAAAAGTAGAAATGAGATCTGCAAAAACGTTCAAGAAATCAATCGATTTTGTTCCAAGCAGTTGACTTTATATCATTTGGGAGTGTTTCCTTTTGCAAATTGGCAAACCTGTGAAGCTATCTTGAAAAGAATACAAAAATAGAAGTAAAATAACACAATGATTTGCCATAAGTTATAAGAATCTACGGGCTGGTTCAAATGAGAACCGTGAATATTTTGAGAATTTGAGAACTAACTATTCATGCTTTATTCATGATGAATATTGTGATTGATATTCAATATAATAATGAAAACACATGATATTCATGATGAATAATATTCATGATTATTCAGGGTTATTCATCATGAATAACAAATGAAATAGTTGGTTGCCAGGTTCTCAGAATATTTATGGTTCTCATGAGAACTTTCCTCCAAGAATCTAAATGTAGAGGAAAGTTTTGTAGAGGAAAGTTTGGTTGAGAACTGGTTTTCCGTTGAGAACTTGGGAACCGCCACAGTGTGCCACGTGTCCTTCTTCAGGATGAATATTCATCATGAATAACACATTCATGATAAATATCAACGTGTTATTCATCATGAATCACATTCATGATGAATAACACGTTACTATTTCCTTATGAATATGGCACATGTCGGACTGTTGGCGATCCCCCCCCCCTTCGTAACGGAAATGATGTTCCTAGTGCAAACATGCCCCTCTAAATGCAAAAATAATCATCCTACTCGACATCTTTTGTCAAAACGGTTTGTTTGCAAGAAGTAAGACGGTTTGAAACGTTAATCACTAACCATCTTGAGTCACGAGAGGATAATCGGAGGCACTGAGGTTTATAAACCAATCCCAATCTTTATTCCTCTTAAGAAGAATGGCGCAAGCATGAAGAGTGTTCGACACCATTGTGGGCCCTCTATACGTTACCATATTCGCTTTTGTGATCATATAAACATTCCCGACCGTAGCAAACATGGGATCTTTTTCAACTCGTGATGCAAGCTCCATTCGCTCTTGAGGTTCCGATTCAAGATCAAGATGAAGAATGTAATGGTTCCATGGATGATACAATGCTCTAAGTGTCCTCCAAAGCTTATTTAAGTCCCCTTTGGATCCCGAAATCAAATAGGCGAAACGAGGGGTGGATGAACGAGGTGCGGAAGGAGGAGGGGGAGGAGATTTGATCTTTTCTTCGGCAAAATGTGGGATCGTTAGATTTGAGGCGGTGCGAGAGTTGAATAACGGGAAAAACGAATTGAATTTGTACAACGGAGGAAGGAGGCCCATATTGAAACAAGTTGCAAAGAGGAATAAACATACAATCGAAGTTATAGCAAGCGGGAATGCCCATCTTTTTTCGGTATGAAAAGACTTGATTTCTTTTAGTCTTATCATGATCTATATGTTTATCTCTATCGTGTTTTCTTGAATCTTGATCGAAAACACCCTCCCCCCTCCTCGAAAACCCGAGTTTCTTCTTCAAGAACCGGTCTCAAAAGATCCTCGGAATTCAGAAATCAATTGTGGCAGTCCATTGAAGGCTGTTGAACGGAAAAAAAAACAAGAAAACCGGTTTATTTTTCATGTTTATATGCATAAATTCGATCGATAAAGAAACAAGACATGATTTCATAACAGAGATCAAACAAAATAAACAGCAACCATATGAGACCAGATAAAAAAACCCACATAAGGAGCTAATTCACATGTGAATCTTCATTCATAACCAAAGAAACGAACAGTTTTGTGGATATAATCAAATTTATACAATCCTTGATGCAAAAACCCACATATTGAGCTAATTCACATGTGAATCTTAAATCACAATAGAAGTCAACAGTTTTGTGTGTGTAATCAAATCTATACAATCCAAGTTGGGAAGCAACGGTTGGAGAAAGGTAATCACTCATTCTTAAAACCAGCGTTTTTAAGGCCAAAGAGTTGGCGGAAAAAGGGGGACATACAACCTTGGCAAGTACGTCGTTTCGCAGAATATATGACTCGTTAAAATTGGAACCGACACAATTCGCAGAGGCGAAAAAAGGAAAGAGAGGGATGGGCCTAGATGCAAAAACCAACATAGTGAGCTAATTCACATGTGAATCTTAAATCAAAATCAAAGAAACGAACACTTTTGTGTATGTAATCAAATTTATACAATCCTAGATGCAAAAACCAGCATATTGAGCTAATTCACATGTGAATCTTATCAAAAAACAAACAGTTTTCTGTATGGGATCAAATTCATACAATCCTAGAGGCAAAAAACCTAGCATACAGATCGAAAATCAAATCAAATCAAACCCATAACAAACAAAATGCCAACACTCAAATCACTGATTTCAAATCTTCAAACGAGATTACAATCTACTCGACAACAAATCGCATCTCAAAACCACGGAATCAGAGATCAAAGCTCAAGAACAACCGAACCCAGAAACACATCCATCAGATTTCAACACGAAAATCGATTAAAACAAAAACATATCAACAAAAACGATCAAACACCCATCACATATGAATCAAAACCCAATTCAAAATTTCAAAAAAAAAAAAAGCAATGAAATCACCTTGTTTGAATCCGTTGGTTGAGTGCGGGCATCCACGTTCAAGGGAATAATGAGAAAAGCAAGAACAGTGAAGAATCAATTGATGGGAGAGAGAAGAACAAATTGTAAATTGGTTTGATTTGATTTGTACTATTTTTTTTTGTTTTCTTTGAATCTTCATGGTATTGTTTTTGTTGGGTGAAGATTAATTTTTTATAAATTTATTAAATATTATTTAAAAAAAAATCCTGTTTTTTGATGTGAATGGTAAATGATGCTCAAATCGACACGACATCACAAAATTTGCTGTTTTTTGTTGCACAAATCATTTGTTTTGCTAAAAGAAAATGGTTTTATGGTTCTCTTTTTTACTTGAATCGATTAACAAAAAGAGAGCATTCATGGGAGGTCTTTATAATTTTCCATTTTTTAATTTTTTAATTTTCTATGTTCAAATAAGTGTCTATATTAAAATAGAGCAAATTACATGAAAAAGTAATGTATTTTAACTTGATTTCTATTTTAGGTAATGTAATTTCAAAACTTCGATTTTGGTACCTATGATGTAAAATTTTAAACATTTAAGTATCCGGGTAACCGGTTGAAGAATTAATCGGTTACCATGCTGATATGGCGAATGATGTGGTATCCAACTTAGTGTTAAGATAATTATGTTGATATCACCCGCCATATCAGCATGATAACTGGTTACCCGAGTACTTAAATGTTTACAACTTTACATCTTATGTACCAAAAATGAAAGTTTTGAAAGTAAGTTACCTAAAATAGGAATCAAGTTAAAGTAAGTTACATTTTCATACAATTTGTCCAATAAAATAAGACATGATTTTAGAAACTCTTCAAATTTAGAGATCTCTTCAAAAAATGATAATTCTTATATAAACCGTACCAATTTAATTGGTATCAATTCAGTTGGTATCATCCTAATTGATTGACAGTATTGTATCAACTATCTAAACTTGGTTGGTATGTTATATTATAAATCATGTACCACAGTAATATAATACTGACTTGTTTTTATTTTAAATTTTAATATGTTCTTATTTTCAATTAGATTATTAATGAATAGTTGTATTATTTGAAAATTATTTGAATGTTTGTATATTTAGTGAGAAGTGGTATCACAAGTATCAGCATGTTATTTGGATACTCGATGATTTTAGTGCATCTAAATCTAGTTGGTAAAGATGTTAATATAAATACATTTGTAACTTCAACTTTTAATTGCTACAAAACCGTACCAACCACAAAAAAGTTGGTACCGAACATAGTTGGTTTAAACATGGTATAAAGTTTTATGTACCAATTATAACTGATCAGTACATGATATTTGAAAAGAAAAAAAAAACATATAAATATTATTAAAAAAAATTGAATAGGTAAAATATTATATCTAGTGTCAGTTAAGAGTAGATCCATCAGCTATGTTAAAATAGATATTTTAGAAAGTATAAATGTTTTTGTTCAAACAATTATATGTTATAATATTTATACTATATTATAAAGCATTTGACAAAAACTCTTAAAATTATTTTTTATGTATGAAGTACTGTTTATTGATGCATATTACTTAAAATTCAATATTACAAATAATTTTGCATAAGTACAACTTATTAAAACTCTATTTATAGATTCGTGTAACTAACTACAGATAAACATAATCAAATACATGATAAACATTCATTTTGAATGTAGAAAATGTAAATTATAATTAAGACAATCATTGAAATCTAACAAAATGTTTAATTATTATCTTTATAAAAAAATCATATTAATAAACCAAAAAAATTACTTTGTTATTAAATGTAAAGTAATGTATAATACAAAATTGAATTAATGAAGTTACACCAAAAAACGAGAACTATTAAATAGTTAATTTGATACTAATATCGAATTATTATTTTTTAGTTTTTATGTTATCTTCAAATTAATATTGCATTCAAAAATAAAACTATTATCGTTTTCTCAAAACCACATAAAATCGTATTATATCGATAGGACATAATAAAAACTAAACATTAAAACGGACATTTATCTGCTGCATTGCGCGAATACCCTTATAATACAAACGAAGAGAATGAAAATCTCTAAATTTAAATAAATCTCTATAAACTAATTATTTAGGAAGGAAAAAAGATTATTTAATTTATTCCCATATATTGAAATTAAATGTTTAGAAAATAAATAATATTTATTAAATATTTTAACAGTATAATCAATGTTAAAATAATTAAAATAAAGTTATTGTTGGAATTATATATAATTTTATTTTAATATATTGACTTTTAATACCGTATTTCAGAACATCTCCAATATGTATTCTATAATTTAATTTCGAGATTTCTTATTATTAAAAATAAATTAAAATATTATTCGAGTTTTGAAGATTTTTACATTATCTTATCTCTTTATTCTATTTATCAATAAGATCTTTAAAACTATAACTTTATTTATTTAAATTGTATTAATATATAAAAATCAAATGTAATAAATATCATCATTAACTTTTTTAATAAAACTTTAAAATTATTAAAATTCATGACTTCCACCGTATTGACAGTTACACAAACTAGTCTAGATCAACGTATTCCTTTTTTCAATAAGTACGGCGAGTCTGCCAATTTTTCCGACATGGTGGGCCCACCGTACATAGAGCTCACCACCTAATAAAATAATGGCACAATTTTCACTTTTAACCCTTCGTTTTTTGTTCTCTTTCGAATTTAATGGTTCCACAGAAGCCGTTCTTATTTTCATCTGGGGTCCGGTTCAAATAAAAGCGTTGGAACATAACCGCAAATTTTGTTTGGTCGAACATGGAATTGTTTCTCAATATTTTTCTATATGAAACATGAATACCTTATCAAATAAATGTCAGTTTAGACAGTCTGCTAGAACTGGTCAACAAAGTGGATAGAGTGACCAGTTCCAAGAAAACCCACTAAAACGATATTTTTTTATGGTTATTATTGTTATGATCGACTATGAATTTAATACTGTTTTGGATTGGTGGTTTGACCAAAACTCCACATGTTTTGATGCCATATGGACATAACTCATAACACAAATGAAATAACCTTATCTGTAACAAAAAAACAAAAAAAATACTTTAGGGACGTTTCAATCTCTTTAGTGGTTTTGTTACACCCAAAAATTTTGATTACATTGCATAAATGAGATAACAGATAATATATGTTAAGAACAAAATGAGCTAAATCTGAAACGATTAACAATCTGAAACTAAACCTAAACCATTAATAATTTGAACATGAAGGGGATGTTTGTCAATTGCTGAATGGTTTAGTACATAATGATTAAGAGGCTCTCATGATATAATGCAAAATGAAATATAATTGTTTGATAATTGTGTACAATAAAATTAGGGCTCTTAATGGTTAAAGGAAATCCAAGATACAAAATCATTCAAGTGGTTTCAGAACCATTAAGAGACATTTTTTTTTTTTTGCCAAACAAGATTCACCTCTTAATGATTCAAGAGGTTGCCTCTTAATGGAACTATTAAGAGGTAAACAAACAACCCTGAAGTCAATGAATTAATGGTTTGAATCTAAATAAGTTCAACTATAGTTTTACACATGTCGATAAGAAGACCCTAAACACATGTAAATTTGGGCCCCAAAATTTCTGGGGCCCTGTTCAAAATCTCATATTTAACATGTTAAAGAACAATCCTGAAAAACTTTATCAGTAATTGGCAGTACGTATAAATTCATTTCGCTAACGAAGATAACATACTGAACGACTGAAGGTATTAAAATGCAAATTTATGAAATGGAAGGAGATGTTTGTCAAAAGTGGATATTTTAAAGGGTATAAAATGAAATTTTGGATTACATGTCAATTCCAAAATGGGCCCAACCCCAAGCTCCCAACTACCTTACACCTTCCACCTTCCACCTTGCAACACCAAGAGGTCTATTTTTCACCTTATTTTTTTTAATTAAAAGAAAAAAAATTATAAAATATTACAATATTTAATTTCGAAAATATGTTTTAATAAATATATTTAATTATTATGCAAAAATCTAAAATTTTATCTGATTCGATGGTTTTTTATCAGATAATTTTTAATAATGTGTCATACTCGTTATGTCATCATCATCTGTATTTTTCTTAGATGCCAAAATTTCCCGGATCCACATGCATCTTTAAGGCGACGTACCAAACCTTACCAACATCACCTTTTCGACTTATTCACATTTACTTTATTTTCTTTCCTTTCCCACTATCACAAGGAACGTGTCATTATTTCTTCAAAGAATAGTCTATAGTAGAGATGGCCAAACATTGGTGTTGACCTAGGTCGGGACATACCCAGATCAGTCAATTCAAAACTGGGTCGGTTATCGTCCCGACCAAAAATTCTAGACCCGATAAACAGTGTTGATCTTGTCGCCCCTCTTCCGAATCCTGCCCCGTAAGCAGGGTGGTTTTAAAAAATATTTCCGTATTCATATAGAGAAAAACAATATTATATATAACCAGTATCATTCCAAATAGTCATCTCTGATTTGTACTTTGTAGTAATAATTTTATCACATGTCCGGTTTGGGCATTTGGGTTGGGCCCAAATGGACTAGATCATATAGATCGAAGCATAAAGTCCTCATTCCAGATCAAGCTTGACAGTTGATCTTTTCCCGATAAGATAGAGTTTGGGCTTAACCAAGAATGATTTGGGTTCGACCTATATTGGTGTGGAGTCCGGACTGTATAAAGATCGTCTGATTCTTGTCCCTTTTCTAAGTGGACCTAGCCAACAACATAGACCAAACCTATTTTGTACCGAGCCAGATAACTGTTATATGTTTTGATTTTTACCCTGTTAGATGTAGACTGGTTTTAGTTTTTCGAACCAAACTAGGGCTAGTTGACATGAAACTTTACTATATATTTATGTACAACTCGTAGTTTACGAAATTTGAAACTCAAAAACTCGTGGAAATTCCATTGATTATTTTTAGTTTTATATAAATTAAAATAAAATTAAGGGGTTGCTTATGAAATACTGGAAAAGAGTCATTACTTTTTTTTTATTTTATTAGTTAACATTTTTTGTCATCAAAATGGATTGTTGGTAAACATCTCTTACTCAGTAACTGTTAACTAGGTAAAAGCCTTCTCGTTCACTTATTGGGTAAGTTGTTCGGTCCTTGGTATGCCTCTGTCTGTTATGAGTAAGATTCTCGTTCATTACCATACTTACTTGGTGAAATAAATGACATCTGATAAGTACTTAGTCCCTAAACATATAATTATTAAGTATGCGTAGAGAGGCGAAAAATCATGTGAAAAGTAAAGTTATGGTGTCAAACGTAAGAAATAAATGATCATTTTTAATCTCATGCTCATCTATGAATTACAATAAAAAAAAAATTGATTTGGTGTATCTTAGTGCACCTCACTCGTATTGACATTTAATTATGATTGATTTAAAGATAAATGTCTCTTCTTACGCTTCTCGTTATAACTTCACCTCATTGTGATGTGATGTGATAATGATTGATAGTCCAAATAATGGGCCTATTCTTTACAGTCCAATAAGTATACAACATTACAAGCATGGGCCGGCCCAACTTAACCATTTGTTTCTACGCAATAATAATTAAATTTATTTTCATTTTTATAAAAATTAATTTTTATTATTTTTAAATTCAATATTTACCTTTATTTATTTCTAATATTCGTTTTTATAAAACCAAATAATGTTTTATAACGATAACCAATCAGTCGTTCAGTGCATCTAATTACATTATCAAAATATTCAATATCTTTTATAATATATTATTTATTTTTTATACATTTAATTTTAAAAATTCCCGTTGATATAATGAACAAAAAACGAGGTCTCTTTCATAAGTAATTATTTTTGCCAAATTTGGAGAATTTCACACTCTATTTTACCTGCTTTCTCTATTTTAGAAAAGTTTCTGAAAAAACTACTTAAACAAAATTACCAAAATCTCTATTTTAAAGAATGGATAAATTAAATGAAAAAATAATGTACTTTAACTTTATTCTTATTTTGAGAAACGTACTTTCAAAAGTTTTATTTTAATACATAAGATGTAAAGTTTTAAACATTTAAGTACATGGGTAACTGGTTGAAGCATTAACCATGCTGATGATGAAATGAAATTGGGTTGAATAACAAATAATACTGAGTTGAATAACACATCACTTGCCATATCAGCATGGTAACCGGTTATAATGCTTCAACCACTTACCCAAATACTTAAATATTTAAAATTTTATATCTTAAATATCAAAATAAAAGTTTTAAAAAATAAAAATTTTAAAAATACGTTATCTCAAATAAAAATCAAGTTAATAAAGATTATTAAAATAATGTGAATACCTAAAAATACCAAGAAAATATATTTTTTTTATTTGCAAAGGTCAAAATAGGCATGCCAAATTGGCAACTGTTGTTGGTGACTAACGAGTGGTTCATTTACACGTAGTGCTAGGCTTCATGGGTTAGCCTACACCTACCCTCACCCGATATCCACCACCAAGGACAAACATGTCATTTTATATTCTCATTTTAATATTAAAAAATATAAATATATTGTAATCTTACTACTTTTTTAAATGGTTTTTTAGTTTTTTATTGATAAACAGCGAACATTTTTTAATTATTATTTTAGTAATTATTTATGTGATTATATTTAAATATTATTATTCAGAAATAAAAAAATAAAATAACGTGTGGACTGCAGGGGCATATATGTAAATTTTGTGGAAGCGGGGTAAATGTGGAAATTTGAGTGGTGGGTCTCGTTATCATCGAAGAGGATGGTGACCGGATCCACACGATATTCATTTCACAACACGTGTTCTTCGAGTTACTCCACTTCTTATTTTTTTCCTTTTTATTTTATTTTCCATTTTAATAAATAAAACATTAATTTATAATAAATATATGTAAATATTCATTTTCATTTAGTGATTAATTTTTTTGGAAAATCAAAAATAAATTAAAATACACGTATTGTAATTCATATTTAATTTAATATAATAATAAATGGTTTTTCTCCATTTAATATAATAAATGTTTGATCTTACACATTTAACGCTCACTAATAATTCATGTAATAACTTATAACATATTATTGATGAAAAAAATTGAATGAGAGTTTAAAATTCAATATATTTAAAATCCAACATATTTAAACGAATTCAGAAAAGTGTTCGATTTATACCAAGAACAAATAATCAAGAGATCGAGAACGAAACTGAGAGTTCTAGAGCAATTGAATGAGAGATGAAAGAAAAAACTATTAATAACTCATTATGAATATCAGTTTGAATCTCATATTGAAGGATGGGGATAAGACATAAATGTATGAGAGGGTGAATATATGAATGAAAAGTGTCAAAAATATCTTGGGAACGTGAAAAGAAAATGTAATAATGTTAATTGGTAACTTGCATTATATGTTATTTTAATTGTAGACTAAGATATTTTAAGATTGAATGCATAAAGTAGTAGCACTTAATGCATTACGAGTTGTTTTTAATACTTTTAAGATTTTGTGCATAAATGTATAGTACTTTGTGCATTAAATATTGTTATTAAGACTTTTGATAAATCTAGTTTATAAGGTAGTATAGATAGCTTTTAAGAGACAATTTCTGAATTATTAAAAGATGAATCTTGTTTGGCAAAACAAAAGTCTGTCTCTTAATGGTTCCAAAATCTCTGAATGATTTTGTATCTTGAGTCTCCTTTAATCATTCAGCGTTCTAATTTCGTTATAAACAATTATCAAACAATTATATTTTATTTTGCACTATATTATGAGAGTCTCTTAATCATTCTGATCACTTAATCATTTGCACCAAACTATTCAGCAACTACCAAACAGCCCTAATTGTGTAAAATTAAAATAAAATTTGTTTGTCTAAAATGGATTTTTTTGATAAAATTGTTATTTATATTATTGTAACTGTAAAATGTTTAAGAATTAAAATAATTTTATAGTTTAATTAAGAGGCAATATCTGAATCGTTAAGAGGTGAATCTTGTTTGGTAAAAAAATGTTTGTCTCTTAATAATTTTAAAACCCTCTGAATGATTTTGTATCATGGGTTTCCTTTAACCATTAAGCGCTTTAATTTCGTTGTAAATAAGTACCAAACAATTATATTTTATTTTGCATTATATCATTACAGTCTCTAAATGTTTTTTGTCTTATATCTTGAAAATGTATATTTTCTTTTAATTCATAAATAATAAAATACATATTAAAATATATAACATACCATAAAAAATATAATTTATTAATAATTATATATTAATTAAAT